>NC_141674.1:147868520-147878520 GCF_028749965.1 Puma concolor | reverse complement strand
TTTTGAATTTGAATTATCTTGAATTTGGAGTACTACTATTAAAAAACTTATACACCTGGGTGGCTCAGCTGGTTCAGCCTTTGATTCTTGGTTTCGGCTCAGGTCATGATCTCAAGGTTTGCAAGTTTGAGCCCTGAATCAGGCTCTGTGCTGCCAGTATGGAGCCTGCTTGGGATTCTCTCTCTCCCTCTCTCTCTGCCCCTCCCCTGCTTGTGCTCTCTCTCCCTCAAAATAAATGGAATACACTTAAAAAACATTTTAGAAATAAAATAAATGAATAAAAAGTACACATTTCAAGGAAGTTCGATCTGGCTCTTCTTTAACAGAATGATGCAATAGGTAACAGAAGATATTCACAGTATCACAGAAAATGAAAAAATTGGAAGTTTGACTCGACTGGTAATTTCCTTTTTATTAATGCCCCCCCAATAATATTACTACTTTATTGTAACTTACAATACATCTTGGCGGGGGTGGTTTTTTTGCTGTTGTTGCTTAGTTTTGCTTGTTTGAGGATTTTTCTTTTTTTTCGCATGCCCCAAATTTCCTTTGTGGAAGCATAACTGCCATTATTCCCTGGTAAGTAAAAAAAAATGATTATTGGAAGAACATTTTGTGAAACTATTCCAAAGTGTAAATCCCTTTGCTCCAAGTTCAGCATTGCCTGAAAGAGAAAATAAAAAAGAAAGAAAAAAAGCTAAAGAAACGATAAGTCAGCATGGAGAAAGCATTATTTGAGCATAGAAACTGTGAGAGCTTTGAAGACCCCAGCCAGCTTAGGCACATCTGTTGTGTTTAAAATATGGGGCTGGAGGGAGGGGGGTCTTAATTAATCCCCTCACTTAAAATTCCCTATGTAAATTTCAGTAACAGGAAAATATCACCACAGTTTGTTCTGGAATTTTCTAGGTTTGAACTTAATTTTTTTTTATGTTTATTTATTTTCGAGAGAGAGAGAGTGCAAGTGGGGGGGGGTGCAGAGAGAGAGGGAAACAGAGGATCTGAAGCAGGTTCTGAGCTGTCAGCATAGTCGAATGTGGGATTCCAACCCATGAGCCATGAGATCATGACCTGACCTGAGTCAGACACTCAACCAACTGAGCCACCCAGGCATCCCTAACTTTTTTTAAAAAATTATTTATTTATTTATTTATTTATTTATTTATTTAGATGTTTGTTTATTTTGAGAGAGAGAGAGAGAGACACACAGCGTGAGGGGGGGAGGGGCGGAGAGCCAAGGAGACACAGATTCGGAAGCAGGCTCCAGGCTCTGAGCTGTCAGCACAGAGCCCAACATGGGGCTCGATCTCACGAACCCATGAGATCATGACCTGAGCTGAAGTTGCACACTTAACCAACTGAGCCACCCAGGTGCCCCTTAACTTTTATTTTTAAGTTTATTATTTATTTAGAGAAAGAGAGAGAGTGTGTGAACACCTGGGGCAGAGAGAGAGGGAGACTAAAAGAGAGAATCTCAAGCATGCTCTATGCTGTCAGTGTGGAGCCTGATGTGCTCCATGAACTGTGAGGCCATGACCTGAGTCTAAATCAAGAGTTGAACACTTAAACAACCAAGCCATCCCGGTGCCCCGAAGATTTTAAGTTTTAAGATTCAATCAAAAGCTGCCGTAGTCAGGAAGATTCTTAAATGTTTGTGAATTCTTTATCTTATCAACTTATAATACTAAGGATGGGGGAATACATACAAAGGGTTAAGTTGAAGATAAATTATTTTAATTTCTGAGAGCATCGCACAAAGGTACAAAAGATAAAATTGCTGTTTCTCATTTAGTGCACTTCAACTTTTTAAATGATCAAAACCACGGCATTTCAAATGAGAGGAAAATGTGAATCTTGGCTTCTGGCTATCTTCCAGTTGAATGCAGAACTCTGGAACCTCAGGGCAAAGTCCGGGCTGCAGGTAGAAATGTGGGTGTTACTAGTGTGTAGAACACAGCTTGCAAATGGTGGTGAAACCATAGGCGTGGGTGAGATTGTTTGCAGAGCGCTTGCGAAATGAAAAGGAAACCAAGTCAGAACACCGAGGAACAGGAACCTTCACTGGGAGGAGGAAGGGCAAGGAGGAGGAGCCCTACGACAATGAAAGCGAAAGATAGCTGGAGAGACAGATGAAGATTCAGGAAAGAATGGTCATGAAAACCCCAATTTGGAAAGCATCAGAAAGTATGTATCAGGACACATTGCTGTGGAGTACTAGCTGATTGCATGAGGCAATGAGTAAGTCATTGGTGACCTTTGGAGATGCTGGGAGGTTTGTCAGAGACAGTTTGCCCTTACTTTAACAACTAGCTTTTTATTCACTGCCGTAGGGGTCTTCGTGAGCATCAGGTGTTATGATAAATATTTAATGTTTGAGTGGAAAACAATTTCCTATTATGGTATAAATCAAAGACACCTCTCAAGTGATTGTATATCAATCCACCAAGTAGATTGTCCAGTTAAATATTTTCATCTTTGGCTAATTTCTCCTAATTATTTCTCAGATACTAACTCTTTGCCTCAAATGATTTTAATATTATTTAGGTTATTGACTTCCAGAGTCAATAGCACTTAGTAATAAATGTCTAATTCATACCAAAGGTCAACTCCACATCTGTTCCTGTTCTGTCATCGACCTTATGGAGGCTCCATATTCCCTTCTCCAACTGCTTGACTCAAGTACTGGAAACCTTTTTGTAGAATGAATGAATTCAACTATATAAATCCTCCAAAATGTTTTCCCCCCTTAATCTTTAACTGGGTTCACCATTCTTTCTTTCCTACTTTTTTTTTTAGTTTGTTTGTCTTCTTCCCAAATGAACTCACATCATTCAGCCTTCCTTTTCATTTTCCTGGTTACCCTAAATTTCTGTTTTTTTCACTCTTTATTTCTCTTCCTACCTGTCTTCCCTTTCCATGCTTCTTCTTATCTGTTTTTGTTTCTTGTTATAACCACCCCCCCCCCATCAATTATCCCAGTAGTAATTGCTAGGCATAAAAGTAACAAAAAAGAAATGAAAAAATCTAAGTTTTGAAATCTGTCAATCACAAAAGCAGGTAATACGAATTCCAAACCCCTGTGGGACACCGAAATTCTCTTTAGAATCTCCACTAGCTTAAATGTCTACTATTTTTAAATTAAACTTGCTGGACATTAAATGCTGGCATTAAAGATAAATTAAACTCATTTATTTTTATTATTTGACTATTTACTTATATTGCAATAATATTTCCAATGGTTTTTATAGCAAATGTATATAATATTTCAACTACATCATGGGCTACAGTGTTCATTTGAAATTTCTTTAGAAATAAGCTATTCCATTTATAACATCATTTCTAAGGGAAAATGTGTGCTGAGTTCCTAACAACTGATTAGCAAATTAAATTTTGGAATACACCTGTTTGCTAGCAAGGAACTGCCTGTAATTAGGGAGGTAAATCTGTTGGGAAAAAATCAAATAGGTGAGCCAAAATGCAGAAGCTTGTGTTGTGATAAGAAAACTAAGTGTATATTTGTGTATTGCATTACTATTTCCAAGTGCGTTCATACACATGCATTCACTTGAGTGTCACAACAATCTTGTAAACTAAGCAGGGCAGTATTTTTTATTATCCAAAATTTGCAGATGAGAAAAGGGATTCAAAAATGTCAAGTAACTTTCTCAAATTCAGGCAATACCAAGCTAGATAGGACCAGATCTTCTAATTCAAAGTCTTCCCAGAATGACTGCCTTTTTTTTTCTTTAATTGGGGTCTGTTTAAGATTTTAACTGGAAACCAAAAGGTGCTGCTGCTGCTGCTGCTGTTAAAGGAAATGTTTGAAAGTCACTGCACTAAATGAAAATATCCAGCATGATTTTCCAGGATGGGGGTTACAAATCAGGCTGAGGTATCACTCCCCAGCATCCATGACATAGAAGGAAAACCTCTTTTCCTAATGCAATCATAATTCTGAAATGCAAATGTGAGCAAGTAAACACTGAACTCCTACTATGAGCCGAGAACTTTGCTAGACTTCATTTCATTTAATCCTTCTGAAAACCTCATGAAGCAGTATTATTATCCTCATTTTACTGGGAGGAAACAAGGGCTCAGGAAGGTTACATAACTTGCCCATGGCCATCTACCTTGGGAAGAGCAATGCAATGATGTGTCTCACTCCAAAGCTTGTGTTCATTAATCCTCACCCTGGCTAATCTGCTTTCCCGGTCTCTGGGGATGCATTATTACACTCTGAAAAGTAAAACAAAATATATGCACAGGTGTTTATCCAACCCACCGGGATAGACAGAGGCGGCTGTAGTGTAAAGCATCCTCATGGTAGAGTGATGGCTCATCTGCATGAAGTCTGTGTGAATTGTATAAAAATCTGTATGGTTTTTGACATGGTCAGTTGACTAGAATCACGTGTATCAATTGTTATTTGGTGCACAGAAATGAAAATCAGTTCCAGTTACAAAATACAAAACAAAACAAAACAAAAAGCCAATTGTTAGAAGACAAGAAAATATTAATTTTAGAATATTTAGCTTTTTTCCATGTGGTATCATTTGGAGATATGGTAATCATAGCAATCTTTCTTTCTAGATGCTGTTTTTCCCCCTTATGTGACTCAAGGGAGAATTGTATATGGGTATTTCATTATTTTGTCTTTTGCCCTCTTGCTTCTAAATCTAAACTTTATAGGAATATCCTTATTGACCTTATGAACAGTCAATCCCCAAACATTTATGGCTCACTTCCAGCTTTGGGACAGTATGCTGAGCAAACCATGACTGAGTGGGGATAAGAATGTCTTTTTTCCAATCTGATCTAGATCTGCATTATTTCATACCCCACAATATGACATGATATGATAATCTCCAAAGGAATATCATTTTATCTGTTCAAGGTGGGGAGAGAACTACCATCAGCTATGGCAAGATATTTGTGGGGTAAGACTCAAATTGGTCCACAAAGAATGAAGAGAATTTGAACAAATCGAAAGCAAGAGATATTTGGGGGAGAACATGATTAAAATTATAGGTTCAAAGGAAGGGATTTGCAAGACATGTTCTTAAACTTGGGAGAAGTTGCTTTTTGTTACGAACAGGTGTTTTATGTGCAATAAAAGGAGACAGTTAAATTTGGGTCAAATTTCAGACTGCATCACACGTTGTGTTACTGAAAGTAATAGTGACAAATAAAATCTAATGAATGCTTACTCTGTGCTGGAAGCTATGTTAAATACGCTACATGTTTGAAAGCACTTGAACTTCACGATAAATGTTTGAGTTAGGTGTGATTATTATCCCCATTTTACAGAGTGGGGAATCAAATCTCAACAAGATTAAGTACCTGGTTTTTAAGTAACAAAGTTAGGACTTAAGTAATGTGGGGACATGGAAAGATTGGAAAGAGTGTGACACAGTTAAACTAGAGCTGTTGAAATATTCGTCTGGTAGGGACTATCAACATGAATCAGGTGATGGAAAGGCAGACAGGTTACCACGGAGGCAATCTCAGAAGGCTAGGCATGTTATAAACAGCCTTAGTGAGAGACAAAGCTATATTTAAATGTGGGGGTGATAAAGAAAGAGAGATCAGTTACGAATACAAGGCTTCACCTGGGAGAACTGTAGAACGATTTTTTTTTTTTAAAGAGTTGGGTAAGGAGGATCTTTGAAGGCAAGGGATACTAGTAATAGTGGCAATCAATTTGGTACTAACCATGAAAATATTAATGAATGGTAGAAATGATACGAGGATTTCCGAATAACAATAAATGCTGTAGTACTTAGACTCACCTCTTGATGTACGGCTTTGTGATCATTGGAGCATTTTAGTGATCAAATTGAACCATTACTATGGTGAATAATTGTGAATAATTGGCTGAAGGGGCTATGAGAATTTTCTTTCCTATAACGTGTGTGTATGTGCATATGTGTGCGTGTGTATGTGTTTTTATCTTCTGCTTCAAAATCTTTTTTTTTTTTTCCTATAGAATGATCCTTTGCAGAATTATGGCTCTGACACCAGTGGCCGGTGCTCATATCCCAGTCTGTACCTGCTGCTACAACAGTATTCATCAGGTTTTGTTGTAGTAGATTTTTTTCAATTTTTTTTTCAGTTTTTATTTTTGAGAGAGAGACAGAGTGCGAGTGGGAAAGGGGCAGAGAGAGAGGGAGACACAGAATTCGAAGCAGGCTCCAGGCTCTGAGCCGTGGGCACAGAGCCCGATATGGGTCTCGCACTCAGGAACTGTGAGATCATGACCTGAGCCGAAGTGAGACGCTTAACCAACTGAGCCAGCCCAGGCACTCCTGTTGTAGTACTTTTTAACATGCCTGTGTGTTCACTAAACTCTATGGTCCTCAAGAACAGGAGTTGGGTCTCAATCATCTTTGTATTTCTAGCAAAAGCTAAGCAATAGTCAATGCACAATAAATGTTTGTCTAATGATGTTTCTAATCTAAATAATACTTTTTATAACATAGGTAAGATAGAGTCTAAAGAAGTTTATTGTGTAACTTACTAGTTAAATTGGACCCAAGGTCCTGCTGCTGGACTATGTCTCAAAATTAAATGACCAGTGAAGAGATGAAAGCTATAAAGTTATGATAGAGCTCAAAGTGGGTTCTCTTCAAGCAGATCTTACTAAGGTCCCCTAGTGATCAATTTGTGATTTGTTTAGTCAAACTGACTTTTATTTTTTTTTAACTTATAGATGGATAAAAAGTTATTTTTTTGTGTCCGCTGGGGTATAGTTAAGTATTAAGTTCTGAAGTACAGCCTATATTTGATATGGGACTTAATGGACTATGTGTGTGTATGTATATAATATATAATAATATCTTTAAAGTACCTTGTAGAATAATTAGAACAGTACCTATCACAGATTAAGTGCTATATAAAGTTCAAAGAAGGGATAAAGCACTGTAGATCAAGTTAGAATACTAAAGGCTTTGTGCATTGTATTACTTAGGATAATGTTTCCCGCTGTGACAAACAAATCTGAAAAAATATCAATGACTTCATGTAAGTTTCTTTCTTGCACATAAATCGTCCTCCCAGGTGGGATGTTCCTAATTGGTAGCTGGCCTTCCACATGATCTTTATGGAACAGAGAACCCCTTCATTTTGTACTTCTGCCCTTCTCCAGGGTCATTGGCATTTGGTTTATTAATGGGAAAACAAAAGAGGGTGAAAGAAACACATTCACTTCTTTTGCCCTTATCCCCAAAGTGACAAGTGTTATTTCACCCAAATTTCACTGGTGATAACTAGCCACATGACCATGTCAACTGAAACAATGAGGTTTCTCATTTAGCTGTATGTGCGGGAGGAAGAGTAAATGCATTTGGTGAAGAGCTGACCAATCCTTGCCAGTTCTCTTAGAATATACTGAATACATCCCCCAAGGAGGAGACCCAAAGTTTCATACCTAGAAATCTAGAACCTGTAGGGGAGATGCAGTTCTGTCTCTCCCTTTCTCTCTCTCTCTCTCTCTCTCTCTCTCTCTCTCTCTCTCTCTCTCCCTCTCATGTAGATATGGCTATTCATGTTCTGCTGGCTCCTGATCTGAAGACAAGTTATTTCTGCTCCTTCCACCACCACATCCACCATCTAGCGTACAACGGTAGGATGGAGAGAGGGTAACTGCAGTATAAGCTCCCATGTGGAAAAAGCAACAATGAGAAACTCTTGGCATTTTGCCTGTCCTTATTAGTTCAACGATGAAGTCCAGCTGGTCGGTGAAATACCTTTGCCCTATCAGTAGGAGAATCCCTTCATAGTCTCTAATTACAGCTTCTGGAAGACTCCATCTTGTTTATTGTTCTTCTGGGTCCCTTAGGCCCTCAGTTTATGGGTGCTTCGTCCATATTCTCTTTGGTCACAGGTAAAGAGGGTGTCAGGCAGTTGATGTTTGTGTTCTTTTTTTCTGCGGGGGCAATACAAGTCCCACATACAGTTACTACATTTTCGGCCTGTTTTGTTTCGTTCAGTTCCATGTGCCGGTCATGACACCCAAAGTTTCCTTCTTTATTTATTGCTTTTTTTTCTTTGCTTCCTCATTCCTATGCCTCTCTACCTTAACTTAATGACTTGGGTGGAGAGATTGTATGGTTAATCTTTGCTGAAAGATTGAGATACTTTTTTCAATTAACAAGTCTTGTTGGGCTTTTGATGCTCAAAACTTTGTTCAAACTTACCCAACTTAATATTTTGGGGTCCAGAAATAAACATCATTTGCAACGAAGTAAAGCTCTTGACTCTCTATTTTTTAAACTTTTACCTCAAAATAAGCTATTCTTGCCTGAAGTCATCTCTTTCTTATAACATCTTGCTAAAAGCAACAGAGTAGCACATAACATTCTGACATTTCCCAACAACTTCCTTAAAAGCTAGTCTCAGGAGACACATATTCCGTCTTCCAAATTGTCACAGTTTTGTTAAATATTTCCCGTAGTGTAATGAGAATTTCCAGCTGCCCAACCTGCTGTATCTATTTTCTTGACTCTGGTTACCTGACGTCTAAGCCAGTGCTATACATTTCATGTTTGTTGTTAACGCAGAAGCCTATTTCTGGTAAACTTTCTCTTTTAAGTGGGATGGATGCTGTTGGTTGTTGTACAAAACATCTCCAAAACTTCAGTAACGTAAAGCTTTATTTCTTGCTGCCCTATCGTCCTGCTGTCCAGATTTTCTACGTCTTCCTCTCAGGAATGATCTACTATGGGAGAATTGGCCTGTTTCTTTGTTTATGTGCCTTCAGGTCTCACTGACAACATTTCTGTGGCTTGAAATTACTTGCACCTTCCTTCCAGCTAAGTTATTTCCTATAGGATGGGGTTTCTTGTCACCCATGAAAATCTTGAACACGTGGACGCAGATTTGACAAGAAGGTTGGGTGAATTTGCAGCTGCCCATCTCTGGTATGCTTTAACATTTTTAACCCCGAGCTCTCTAAAGATGAACATGAAAATTTTATACCCTCCCACTTCCTTCACCTACCAGTTCTACCATTTTGGGGTGGGAGATGGATTAGTCATTATGCATGTCATTACTTTTCTGTCCGTAGAATGAAATCCTGACAGAAGAAAGCAGGAAGAGGGAAGAAAGAAAGGGGGAGAAGGAAAGAGAAGCAGCAGATAAGAGCCTGGCTTACTTCCCTAACCCTGTAACTAGACGCTGATCTCCTTTCTGACAGGGGCTTTATGTATAAAACTCCAGTACTGGACGTGGTGATTTGTCCAGATCATAAACCTAATCTATGTTCCTCGATGTTTGCTGAGGAGCACAAGCCCTGGGGTCAGGTTCGTTGTTCAAGTCCCTACTCTGCCGGTTGCCATGAATCTTGGACAAGTTATTTCATCTCTCCATGCCTCAGTCTCGTCATCTGAAAAACTGGGAAACTGAGAATGCACACATCATAGGGCTATTGTGAGCCTGAACTGAGATAATAAGTATAAAGGGCTTAGAATAATGCTGGGCCCATAAGAAGCTTTTAATAAGTATTCATCACAATTTTGAGACATCGAATAGCAGAAGGGTTGAAAGTGGGATTCTGAAGCCAGACTAACTATTTTAAATACCTGTTCTACTAATTTGTCCTAATTTTTCCAGGGCGACCTTAGTTTCTTTACGCGAGTTTTTACATGACAAACGTTCAACAAATACTAATGTTATCTAAGAAGGCTAAATGAATGAACTCTTTAAAAGGTCAAATTCGTCCAAGGACACAAACTAAATTGTTTAACAATTAGCACTGTCTTAACAGTGATAATTCTACTACACCCGATTTGGGTTTGTGGTCTTGTTTTTCACATTGGTATTAACGTGAGATGTTGCATTAGACGGTCCTAGTTTCTACACCAGAGGAGACGTCTATGTCCTATCTTTCTTTTCTATTTCCCACCCCACCACACCATGCAATTCAACTGATGAGAAAGCACAGTGTCAGAAGGAACTCATATCAATACATCTCACAACAGAACATAGCAAGCATTTGGCTAAT
>NC_141674.1:147701020-147863520 GCF_028749965.1 Puma concolor | reverse complement strand
GATTCTGTGTCTCCCTCTCTCTCTGCCCCTCCCCCGTTCATGCTCTGTCTCTCTCTGTCCCAAAGAAAATAAATAAACGTTGAAAAAAAAAATTAAAAAAAAAACATTTTTTGGGTCAATTAAGTAATTAGTATTATTATTATTTTTTTAATATTTGAGAGAGCACAGGTGAGGATGGAGAGAGAGGGGGACAGAGGATCCGAAGTAGGCTCTGTGCTGACAGGCTGACAGCTTCAAGCCCGATGTGGGGCTCGAACTCACAAACTGTAAGATCATGACGGGAGCTAAAGTCCTATGCTCAACTGAGCCACTCAGGTGCCCCTAATTAAGTACTCTTTATAATTCTATTTTATCTCTTTCTTTATCTCTTCAGTGACAACCCTTGTTTTGTCCTTTTAGTGATTGCTTCAGGGTTTATAGTACACAGCCTTAACTTATCACAGTCTTTGTGAGATGTTAAACAGTATGTATATGATAAGAAACCTAAAACTTCATACTTTAATTTCTTCACTCTTGATATTTGTAATTTTATTGCTCTATATCTTACTTCTAAATATGTTACAAATTTCATATTACATTATTTTTGTATAAATATTGAATTATCTTTTTTAAATATTTAAATAATAAAAAAATTCTTATTTTTCCACGGAATTACCATTTTTTGTAAACTTTATTTTTTCATGTAGATCCGTATTTTCAACTGACATTTTTTTTTTTCCTTCTAACTGACAGGTTTCCTTTAGCATTCTCCACACAGCAGATTTGCTGGTGATAAATTATCGCATCTTTTATATGTCTGGGAGAGCCTTTGCCTGTCGTTTTGCAAGATGTTTCATTGGATATAGAATTCGAGTACTTTATCCGTGTTGTTCCTGTTTTCCCACTTGTAAAGTTTCTAACAAGAACCGTCTTGTTCTTTTGTATGAAACATTTCTTTTCTCTCTGACTGCTTTTATGTTTTTCTCTTCATCCCTGGTCATTAGCACTATGCTTACAATGTGCGTTGTGTAATTTTCTTCATGTTTCTGAAGCATAGGTTTGTTGAACTTTTTGAATCTATGTTTTATAGGTTTTCTTTATTTTTTTAATGTTTTATTTTGTGTGTGTGTTTTTTTTTTTTTTTTTTTTTTTAGGAGGGAGGGAAGGAGGGAGAGAGAGAGAGAGAGAGAGACAGAATGAGCAGAGGAGGGGCAGAGAGATACAGAATCTGAAGCAGGCTCCGGGCTCTGACGTAGGGCTCAAATATGTGAACCATGAGATCATGACCTTAGCTGAAGTTGGACACGTAACTGACTGAGCCACCCAGGCGCCCCCTAAGGTTTACAGTTTTTATTAAATTTAGAAAAAATTCAGCGATTGCTCTTTGTTTTTCAGTCATGCCCACACCCCTTCTTTTTTGTGGAGTCTCCAATGACATATTTGACCTCTTAAAGTTGACAGGCAGCTTACTGCCGACTGACACTCTATTTACCTTTTTATGTTGTTTTTTTTTTTTTCTGTGCATTTTATTTTGGATAGTTTTTATTGATATATCTTCAAATTCACAAGTCTTCTCTTTCAAAATGTCTGATCTGCCTTTCATCTCTAAAATTTAACTTGTATTCTTTTCATAGAACTTTAAATAAGTTAAATACACATTCAAAATTTTCTCTACATTTTCTAAACATAGGAGACATGGCAATAATAGCTATTTTCCTGTCTTTTTCTACCAGTTGTAACACATGTGTCAATTATGGGTCTATTCTGGTAGATTTTTCTCATTATAGGTCATATTTCCTGCTTCTCTGCACACTTGATAACATTTCATTGGATGCCTGAGATTGTGAATTTTGCCTTTTCTTGTGCTAGGTATGTTTATGTTGCTATAAATATTCTTGAACTTTGTTCAGGGACCCAGTTAATTACTTAGAAATTGATGTTTTTAGAGCTTGCTTTTTTTTTTATTTTATTTTTTTTTTAATTTTTTTTTTTTCAACGTTTATTTATTTTTGGGACAGAGAGAGACAGAGCATGAACGGGGGAGGGGCAGAGAGAGAGGGAGACACAGAATCGGAAACAGGCTCCAGGCTCTGAGCCATCAGCCCAGAGCCCGACGCGGGGCTCGAACTCACGGAGCGCGAGATCGTGACCTGGCTGAAGTCGGACGCTTAACCGACTGCGCCACCCAGGCGCCCCTAGAGCTTGCTTTTTAAGATATGTTTGGCATGGCTAAAGCAGTATTAATCTATGGTTATTTTTACCCCACTATTGAAATGAGATTTGTCTGAGTACTAAATGCCCCATGGATTATGAGACTTTCTAATATGAGGCTGGTTTGAACAGGCAATTTTTCTGGCCTCGTGTGAGTACTCTTTCTTCTAGTTATTCCTTCCTTACTATTGGGTAATTTTCTTCACGTGTATGACAATACTTTGCCAAATGCTTTAATCATCTGAAGATCTCTAGAGCTCTCGAATTACCTCTCAAACTCTCTCAAAGCTGAGCTGGAAAAATGGCAGGGCTTACTTTATTCGTTTCCATCTTATGAATATCGCCTTCCTCATTGTCTGATATCAAATGTCTTGAAAATCAGTGTTTAATATATGTTGCCCCATCCTACAGAGGAGTGGAAATACAATATTCCACTTGTGTCTTTTGCTTCCCCATCATTTTTTAGCATATGAATTTTTCATAGCTTGAAGTGATTTAATAGGTCACCTTCTTGGGTCTCCTCATTTTCAGAGAAAAATCTTGTCCGTGGCAAGAGGAAATGAGCTGCCCAAAGACTCACTGCAGTAATCATCCAATTATCTTTCTGGGAAGATAGACAGTATCTCTGTCTCTGTTTGCATCTACGCGATGCTAACATCTTCACTCTATCAGGTTTGGGATTTGTTTCTTGACCTGGTGTGGGAGGACCACGGTTTCTCTTTGGGGTGTTTCAGCTAAGTTTTCTGTTTTAGTCATTGTGCCAAGGGTTTCAAAATTTGCTTGTGGGGATTGCAAGTTTCTTTCAACCCTGCGAACCAGTCAGGGCTCCACAGCCACTGGGTCCTAATTGCTACTGCAGAAACATTCCTCTCCCATTCTGGTGACTGACTTTAGGTTTATAACCCAAGACACAGATGGACACTTCAGCTACTTTGTTGCTTTGACATGACTTAAAAAGCCACAGAAGCTAGTGCTTTTATTCTGGGCTGGACTCAGATAACTTTTCTCCAAATCCTTGCACATGTGGCCTGAGAAGCTTGCTGGGCCCACTGAAGCCTTGATTACTGCCTGAAACTTTACTTCCTCTAAATGTGTATGACTCACATTCACCACATAAGGCCTTTTATTATCCAAAACAACAGTGTGGGAGTGGGAAGCACTCTCTAGGAAATTAAAAATGCCTAGGGTCAAGAAGAGAGCTCTGCAGGTTTCTGCTGCCCTTTTCTTTATTTTATACCAAGGTAGATATCGCCAAGTTATCAGCCAATTAATTTCTTTTTTTCCTTTTCTCAGGAGGGGATAGGTCTCTTTCTTTTTAATTCAACTTCTTTAAGAAATCCTACTCCTGTCTTCACCTTATTTTTACCAGACTTATTCTGTAGCCGTCTGCAGAAGTTTTCAACTTTCCTTGACTGGGTTGGTAAATTTTCTTTTTCTTTTCTTGAGATCCAGAATGAAGTATGAACTTTATTGTATGTATGATTTATTTATGTACACTCAGTTGAGATATAATAATGAGTTATGTCTCTGATTTTCTTTATTACCTTGTTCAATTCTTTTATAATATTTATTAGTAGTCATTTTCCTCACTTATACAACAGATATTTATTAAATAGCAATTATGTAGCTGGCATTATGATAGATATGGGTAGACAATGGTAAATAGCAATGCACGTCTTGTCAGGAAATTTCCAGGTGACTGGTCTACTTTAGAGAATTAAGAGATTAGATAGAGCTTGTTCATCAAACCACTAAAATTAGTTTCTTTTCATTTGAGCCCCATTAGGAATTGCTGCTTATGCCTTTGATTCAACAACCATGCATTTCCTGGTGGGGTTGGTTATCGTTTGTGTATGTAGAGAATATCTAGGAAGCATTATTGGCTATTTATTTATTATTTACTTATTTTCATTTAATTTAGGACTTCCAATCCTGGTATGGTCGAATAAGCTCCTACTGAACCTAATGTACCTATAGGTGGCAGTTATAAACTCTGAAATAAACACACACACACACACACACACACACACACACACAGTGACCTATAGAGATTTGAAAATGAACAAAAACAGGCAGATTCTGAAGCAGGGTAGACAATTAGACTGAGGGTAGCATGGGGTAAATTTTTCTTTTTAACACACTTCGAGCTGAGGAGCAGGCTAAAGTTGGCCCTATTTGGAACAGCCAAAACTCCAATAAACAAACAAACAAACAAAGAAACAACAACAACAAAACCAGTGTTCCTGCCAAAAGAGCCACAGGATAGACTTAGGGGCAACCACAGTTGTTGGGAAGTGAGGGGAAAATTCTAGAGAGGAGAGATCAAGTGGGAAGGAGCCCCAGTTGTGTGTGTATATAGGAAGAGGAAGCAGAAGATTTTTGCCTGTTTGTTTGTTTGGCCTCTAAGTCAAAGTCATAGTTTACATTTTAGTAATAATCAATAGCTCCCACGTGAAGAACTATTAAGGGCTTGCCAGGGCCTAAGTATAGTAATATTTTGTTCTGATTTGGCTATTGTTGTTCTTTGTGAGGAATCTTACAGAATTTGGGTATTTGAAGGCCCCTAGCTTAGTATAATTATTATTACATCGAATCCTCAAGATTAACCTCCAAAACACTGCACTATCTACCACATGGCATCCAAACATTGACCCAAGCACTGGGCTCATCCTTGCAGAGGCATAAATGAGCATGATACTATCCATGTTCTTAAGCTACTCAGAGTCTTAGAGCTATTGCTCAGCCTGTTGGACAGTGTTAGAAGGCATTCTCTGAGCAAGAAGGAGATATCAGGATCCCTGGATGGCCCATTTGGCCCTAAGGATCCCCGAATTTGTATCATTGAGTTGACGGTCAGAGTAAATTTAGATGATCCAAATGTGAGAGACGGATAAATTTGCCATGTTCTTAGAAGGATAAGTACACTTGTTTAAGGAGGTATTTAGTCTTCTCAAAGTAACAAAATCAGAAGTTCAGTTTTCCTTTTACTTGTTAAAGATAGTTCTCTAGCTCATCTTTTGAAAAGCAAAGAGATCTGACAGCTAGCATTTCTTAATGTTGTTTTATATGACAAGGAAAATAAGGTAGAGGAAGTGGCTTCTGAAAACAAGCCTTTCTGAACTCAATTCGTGGCTTTACCACTAAGGAACCCTATGACTCAACACAAGTTATTATGCCATATAGGATTATTGTGAAGATGGCAATAATGAATACATTTCAAACACTTAAAATAGTGCCTCAATAAGCATTATTTATGATTATTGTTGAGCAATTAAGAAACATGACAAATCCAAGGCACCTGGGTGGCTCAGTCGGTTAAGCATCCGGTGCTTGATTTTGACTCAGGTCAGGATCCTAGAGCTGTGGGATTGAGCCCCAGGTTTTCTGGCTGTGCACTGACTGTGGAGCCTGCTGAGGAGACTCTCTCTCTCTCTTTCTCTCTCTCTCTCTCTCTCTCTCTCTCTCTCTCCTCCCTTATGCCCCTCTCCCGCACTCTTTCTCTCTCAAAATAATAATAATAAAATTAAAAGACATTAAAAAATATATGATGGATCCAAAGTGGATAATCTGATGTTGATTTAGATACACAATGATTGAAAGTAATTTTAATTCTAATATTTGTCTGTACAGCCTTTTTCCCTAACTTTTTTTTTTTTTTAATTTTTTTTTTCAACGTTTTTATTTATTTTTGGGACAGAGAGAGACAGAGCATGAACGGGGGAGGGGCAGAGAGAGAGGGAGACACAGAATCGGAAACAGGCTCCAGGCTCTGAGCCATCAGCCCAGAGCCCGACGCGGGGCTCGAACTCACGGACCGCGAGATCGTGACCTGGCTGAAGTCGGACGCTTAACCGACTGCGCCACCCAGGCGCCCCTTTCCCTAACTTTAAAGGAAACATTGCTATTACTTCAACAAGACCAACGCTTCTGCATAAATGGAAGACCAATCCTACACCCTACGCTACCATGCAAAGGCACTCTGACTTAGATATTCACATAACACATACTCACATTCCTTTTTATCCCTGAAAAACCATTTAGAGACAACAAATCAGAGCTGAACAGCAGCTTTCTATATTTGGTTAGATGGAAATTATTACTAGTTGAGCTCTGTATAGTTATGGTTCAAGTTAAAATAGTTCATTGCTCAAACTAAGGTTTTTGTGACTATGAACATCCTAAGAATATGAATTTCCTTATAGTAGAATGAACTATACATATGCTCTCAGTGTTGCCGTTATGAATATTTGTCTTGTTTTTGGTCATTGTTTTCAGGATTCCCATCTATATAACCATACACCAGAATTAAATGGTTATACTAAGTACATAGGGAGAAGATTGAATAGATTGAGGAATCAAGAAATTTTTTTCCCCACATCCAGTAATACAGCATGAAAATCACTTCCAACTAATTTGGACTTTCAATTGCATAGATTCTCCTATAAGGAGAAAATGAGAATTATGTTTGACTTTCTGAAATGTGTATTTTTTTAACATTATAGAAACCCTCAGTACTATTTGTCAATATTAATTTTAAAGTGCCCTATTCCCATTGTATTATGAATAGCGCCATTTCTGAAGGTAAAGTATATGTCATATCAAATGCTTCTATCCTAGTTAGCAGAAATCATAAAGCTTCATATCACTCATTATGTTATGGCAATTCATTCTAAAAATATTTCTTGGTTGATAATTGATTTAATAGAGCTAAGATGAAGTTCATTTTTGTGTGAATTCCCTAGAAAGTAGAAGGAACAATGACTTTGGAATTCTGACAGGTGGTGAACAGGTCAGAAACATTGCCTTTTCTTTTTTTTCTTAAAAACCTCTCTCCAGCAACTACATTTTGTCTACCAGTTGAGACTTCCCCAAATGGAAGACAGAACAAAAATCCAAAGGTGAATTGAGTTGATGAAAGAAGAATATGGTTCTCTAATACTTGTAGTTATTTCTAGTCTCACCGTGAGCTTCTAATGAAATACAAATATTCTTTTACTGGTCTTTATCATTCCACAATGCTTTTTCTTATAGAGTGATTTCTTTCCTGGTATCTATTACTTACTTCTTATCATATTTGTGTCAGGAGTAGTAAGATTTATAATTAGTAACCATCATTGAAATATGGTTTTATAAATCGATGCATTTTATGTTTTCTCCTACCTTTATCACTCATAAGAAAAATGGAGCTTCAGACAATAGTAGAATGGCACCTGCTAAAACTTACTTGTACAAGGCACAAGCGGAAGTGTAAGGCAGGAAAGCCAGTAGCTTGCTGTGGTGACAAGTCGTGTTAACTCCCCACTGTTTCTTTTCTGCTTAGAAATTCAAGACAGACTTGTCAGTAATAATTTCCAGACTAATTTTTAAAAACCTGTGATTTCCTCTTTTATTAGTTTTAATAAAGAATCACTGCTCCCCTAAGCTTACTTGGAAAATTATTACCTATCAGCAAGACGGAAGACAAACATGTATGATATTGACAGCGGTAGAAAGTAGGTCCCTAATGATGGCAATTAAGAGGTGAAAGTTACTGTAAAAATATATATATAATCTATTCTAAATTAAGTTCTTTTTGAAGATGTAACGTGAATTCTAGAGAGTTGATGATTGGAAACTAGTGGCGAGAATCTGATTTTACTGTCTAAAGTAGAAGCAGATTTGCTTTGATAAATAGTAAAATTGTGAAATAGGGGAGAAAAGGCTTCACAGAACTTGAACCAGCCCAACCCATGTATCCATTCATGGATAGAATTTTCATTAGCAATGGTTTCTTTCTGTGAGATGTAAGTACATCATTATTGAGATATAGTATAAAGACAGTGGCAGTCTCACTGTTTGCTGAAGTGGGGGTGAAATCATTGGCTTATTTTACACAAATGCTTATGGTCCTCTGGTTATCTGTAATGATTCATAACTTGGTGGGACAATATAGATCTGATCTGGGATTTGTCAGATTTGTTTTGTTATGACTACAGAACTTAATACATGGTGTTAGTATCGGGGCCAGGCTCAACATCCATGTAATTGACTTATTGTACTGTACTTCACTAAGTGTGCAGGAAATTCAGTTTGATTTGCAGTGCAATAAGTGTTATGATATAATAGGCCATTTTATAGTGGTGTCTAAAAAATAGAAGGCAGAACTATGAACTTGAATGAATGAATGAATGAATGATCGAATGAATGGCTAGCAGGCTTGCTGAATGAATAAATGGGTGAATAAATGGAATCCATTGCCTTTATCAAGTCAGACTGGCTTTTCGAGATCCAGTGGAACTTTAAACTCCTCTAAAGTCCACCTATGCTAGGAACATTGGGTGTTCTATGGAGAGGTTGCGCTCCTAGTGGATTAGTTTGTCATGTAAAGTGCGTGAGACTGGAGTAGTGTAATAAGTCAGAAGCCAACCAATGCTAACAGAACGTGTAAGGAGGAAAGTTCAATAATGAATGATTCTGTGTCAAATGTGGTTAACAATGTATAAGGAAGGTGAGATGGCCCCCAGTGTAAGGAGACCAGGAAAAGGGAAAAGGGCTTTGAGTCTGCTGTCACTAAAGCGTGTTTTATAGCTTCCACTCTTCCCTGCCTTGTAGCTTAGCGGGAGAGACACCAATTATTGTCAACATGTTATTCAATTATTTTTTTAACCATCAGCTCAGAGAGAAATCAGCTCAATGTCGACATCACTTTTTGGGAGAGACGGATGGGGAGAAATAATTCAGGTTTGAAAGCAATCGTCTAAATTTACAGCTGTATGTGGTCAAACAACTATTGACGCTTGAGAGTTTCCAATTGCTGGTAATAGACTGGAAAAAAAGATAATGTGTTTGATCGATCAGCATGAACAAATTTCATTTAGGGGATCAATAACAGTTTATACTTGACAGAGCTGAGGGACCACATTTATTTTTCCCTTTGATTGAATAAATGTTTTCAATGGGACTGCAAATGTAAAGCAATCCTAACCATTTCTTCACTTGAGGCACAGCTCCTGCTACAGCGTTATTGCAAGCAATGTGTATTTAAAACTAATATACAGAAAAGTGGATAGCCAGGGGCTGGAGCAGTTGAATGAAACTAATGTACAGTTTATTAAAACACAACATATGGTAAGAGAAAGGTTTCATTTTCTTGGTGTTGAGCAATGGAAAAAATAGGAGAGAGACATCACATTTCATGGTGTGAAGTTTTTTGGTGTGTTTTGTTTTATTTTTGTCTCCCTCTCTTTTTATTAAGATTAAACCCTTCAGTGGATGAAATAAATTCTGTAAAATATTCGATAGCGAAACAAGCATCAAATACCTGTGACGGATAACCCCAGGGTGAATCTTTCCATAGCACATGCAGCACTGCCTGCCTTGGCCATCTGCATACACATCTGGCTGGCTCTTTTTCCCTAGAGCCATCTTCCCACCAAATATAGCACCGAGCTCTGAAAATGTTTCTTAAATGAATAAATGGTGGGACCAACGACTACCAATAGTGATTTCCTGCCAAATGGCCCTATAGCTGAAGTTGACTCATGGCCTTTCGTCTGGGCTCGGTTGGCCAGTTCTGGGGTGTCTGCATGGCGTGCAGAATGTAAGCCCTCCTCATTTCCTGGATGGAAGAATGGCATCACAGGCCACGTGCAACTCAGCTAACGACATGAGCTAAAGGAGGGAGGTTTCCCACTGACCGTCTAGAAAGTGGTAGGTAGGAGTTTTGGTAGTTCTGGTCGCGAGACGAAACTGGCATTTTAAACAGAAGAAGCCCCTGATGGCTTTCGTTTTTTCTTGTATATGAAAGAGAAATGGTTCTTCTTCTTTAAAACATAGGTTTCCAACTGACACGCTGAGAGTCGTTTTGATCAGCTCTGAGGATTCTTTCCCCCGCGGATATTCATTTCTAACGTTCCTAAATGTTCCTGTCCGGCATCAGAAAACGCAGATTCTAGATGCACTGCTTTTTTCTTTGCCTCGGTTTTATCAAGAGAAAGCGCTCTCCGGAGGCCTTGGGTGAATCTCAGGGGTAGTCGAAATGTCCCTCCCGATGTTCCGCGCTTCCGTTCACGAAGACCTAGCGATACCACTTACTGGGACACAGCAACCACGCCATTGCGTGCAAATGCCTTCAGTTCAGGTGTCGCGCGGAAGAGAAGGGTGAAATTTTCTGAGCAGAGAGTTTTCCTTCTCGGCACAACGCGTAACAATTCCTCTCCAAAGAGGCTGGAGTTACAGCGCCCTGCAATTAAGTTTCCGACGATACAGATGACAGGCGTGCCTTGAAATGTGGGGAAGATGCCAACGGTAGGTGCGCCGCGTCTTGTTCCAGCTGCCGCAGCCAGCCCCACATTCCCCGGCATGTGCCTCTGCGTGCGAGCTGAGATGGTGAGAAGCCGCTCCTGCGGAGGGGCCCGGTGCCAGGTCTATTTTAGGCGCCGGGGCTTTGAATTGTTTAAAATGCATATTGTTTGTGTACATCTCACGAAGGAAAATGCCAGCTCCGAACGCCCCGGGCTGCTTGCATGTCAGATGATTAAGTCTTCAAGCCCTACAGCCGAGGGGTCATTATCAATGGCGCTTCCCGGTCAGGGTATCCGCAGCAGAGTTGGAGGCAATGGTTGACCTTTTGCTGGCACTTCGGGCTAACCCAGCTTCTGAGGGCATAAATAATCATTTTTAATTTGTTTGTCTGGGTTCTATTTGTTTAAGAATGCAAATGTATTATAACATATGTGACTTACAGATACTCTTTGGAGAAGGGAAAAGCAGTTTCCATAGCATTTCTCTTTCTTTTGAAACAAAACACTTACCAAAGGGAAGAAGATGACAGAATAAATAATAAAGATTAGTCAATTATACTCTGCTGCTTGGCAGTTTGGGATGATCACTTTAGAACTGTACATTTTTCTTGTAAAGTGTGAGCTCCCTCGGTATTACAAAATAATCTTAGTTATCTTCCTCAGATATTAGCTATCCTTTTAAGTGATTTGATGATTCTTTAAAAACCTTATATGTCTCTATCTCTATCTCTATCTCTATATCTTTATATAATTTACCTTTAAATCAAAGTTTTTTTGTTTGATTCTGAGGAAATACATATCCATACTGTATTGATTTTGGACTGGATTAACTTCTGATGTCCTTGAGCTCTTTTCACCTTTGTGGAAGTATAAATACTGAATACAGACTAAAATAATAAATCTCAAAAGAATAAATAATATTCAGGATTTTAACGACCTTCTTACTACTGCTATCGACTAGCATTGACTATCGCACGCTGTGAAAGATAAAAAAAAATAAACCCGAGGCCTATCACTTAACTAGCGAGATAAGGCAGAGGGGATCCCGGAAATTCAGTGGTGAGCAACCATTAATTTCATTTTCTAAATTAATTATTAAAAGCGGTAATGTGATGGTGCATGAGTGATATGTCTGTTTTAGTGCAGATTCACGCTGGTCTTACAGATGATATGAAGTCTCTGAACACGGGGTGATAAAGCATGGTTTTACATCACAATAACTCTTGTAATAGTTAAGGTGACACTAGCTCCTTTAACAACAGTGACAAATGCATAATAGCACACATGCAATAGAAATTGATATTTTGGTCTCGTATAATCCAAAACAGGTGCTCTGGACTGGTGGATGCCTTTCCTCTAAGTGGTGACTCAAGAAGCCGGACTTCTTCCATCTTGTGGTTTCGTCGTCTTCAAGTATGGCACCCAGACATAGCCGAGATCCCCTTCCTGAGCTGGCAGAAAGAGGAAACGCATGAAGGACCTTGTGTGGGAGGCTTTGTAGGTCAGTCACTTCCCCTCACAAGTCATTGACTAGAGCTTAGTTTAGTGGCCACACCCAACTGTAAGAAAGTTTGGAAAACAGTCTAGCTGTGTTCTGGGGAAGAAGAAGAAATCGATTTGGGAAGGGTTAGCCAGTGTCTGGCAAAGCTGTGGTACTTTAAAATGACATCACATTGCTATGGCAGTGATAATAAACTCCGTGGCTGATGTGAGAGTTTATACAGGAATCCTCCAAAGAAATACATTTATTTGTTTCAAACTAAGAGATTTTGAATAACTGCCCTTTGAACTGTCCGAGGTGATGTGTACACTTTTGGAAGACGATATGGCAAAGGTCCCAGCTCTCTTGGAGAATTGTTTCATCCGGGGAGAGAAGTGATGCAAACAGAAGTCAGTTCTATCGTCAACCTTATGTTGGGTCTCTGGCATTCAGACAGCTCTGGTTTCCATCCAGACCCAAGGAATGGTCATGTTTGAAAGTGACTCATCCTGTCTAATAATGCTTGGCTACTGAGACACTAGCTATGTAGGCAGTAGGAAGTAAAGGCTTCCAAAAAATTCTGTTTTTTTGTAGTGGATCCCATATTCTTTGGTTTTCTCAACAGAATACCGTCAGTTTCGTATATATATAAATGGAAGTGGCATGGGTACATTTAAAATAACACATCTAGCTGAATCATTAATATTTAGACTCTAATCATTAAAGGGTTTTATACTTATTTAAAATATGTGCTTAATTCTAGAAGTCATTATTATTACTGTTAAGCCCATTATGTTTACAACTCCATGTCTCTGTTTTGCTCCAGTTGTCTTCTTGTCCTTTCTTTTTCCTTTTTTTTTTTCTCTTTCTTGTTGTGTTCCTTAACCTCTGCCCCTTAAACTAATAAATTAAGTTCCCAGTATGTGAAAGTGCTGTCTGTTCCTGAGTTGTAATGAATGCCTCCTCATTAATCAGAGAGCAGAGATCCTGATGGAGATGTTCCCTTTTCTACTGTGAACCAGACGTCACGGTGCTGTGTCAGGTGCTTGTACTAGGTCCTTGGTCTCTATCTCTTGTATTCAGCACCCAGGTAAATCCACGAAAAATACACAAGAATTATTTCAACAATGACCAGAATGGTATTGTTGAGATTACAGAGCCTACGCCGGTTTTGTAAACTTAAGAAAAGCCAAACTCGTTTCTTCGGAGCAATGGGAATCCTATAATAGTTATTCTATCTATGTACTTCATCTATTACAGAAGGTTAGAAAATTTCTCTGAGTAGCTGAGCAATATAATTTGTATCTGTTATAATGAGATAAACTTAGTGAATAACTTGTGAAATTCATCTTATCCTTACAGATGTCAGGGCAACTAAGTATCATGAATATCTGTTGATTTCTCATTCCAAAATAAATAATGAGCAATGACTGAAATTTAAAAAGTAATCACTCCTCTAGTCATCTGGCTAATGTAATGTTGAAATGCAAGTATTTTTTTTTCATTGAAATTAAAAGTATGTTCTCTGAGTGTAAATCACTGACTTCTGAACATGTTAATACCCTGCAGACATCAATTCACCATTCACATTCTCAAAGTCCGGGTTCGGTTACTGTGATGGCTGATGTCTGTTGTGACTTCAGGTTGCCAAGAGATGATTGGCTTCAGTGTCACCATGCAAAAATTTGTCCTGGTATTTCTTGGGAGAATCATATGTTTTTCTGAATCCCAAATACTGAGAAAGATCAGTTTAGAAATCCGGAAAATGGGGAAAAGTATTGTAATTCCACAGGACTTAAAGTTGAACAATCAACGTAAAAATGTTACTGGAGCAGCTTCAAGTCAAAAGCGGGGGTAGGAACTGGGGTGCCTGGGTGGCTCAGTTGGTTAAGCGTCCGACTTCGGCTCAGGTCATGATCTCATGGTCTGTGAGTTTGAGCCCTGCATCGGGCCCTGTGCTGACAGCTCAGAGCCCAGAGCCTGTTTCGGGTTCTGTGTCTCCCTCTCTCTCTGACCCTCCCCCGTTCATGCTCTGGCTCTCTCTGTCTCAAAAATAAATAAACGTTAAAAAAAATTTAAAAAAAAAGCAAGGGTAGGAAGTGCTGAGATGTGAAGTCCAAGAAAAATGTTTCCTGGAATGATGGCTAGAGCAAGGAGGACAGAAGTGGTCACAATCCTAATGAGACAGGCTTCCCTAGTTACAGACTGGCTGCCAGGTTATAAACGTGTTTGTGATACTGTCTTATCTACTGGTTCATCAATCTCACAAATGAAATAAATATTTAGAAGTTTTAAAAAAAAATTTTTTTTAACGTTTATTTATTTGTGAGACAGAGGGAGACAGAGCATGAACAGGGGAGGGGCAGAGAGAGAGGGAGACACAGAATCTGAAACAGGCTCCAGGCTCTGAGCTGTCAGCACAGAGCCCGACGCGGGGCTTGAACTCACGGACCGTGAGATCATGACCTGAGCCGAAGTTGGACGCTTAACCGATCGAGCCACCCAGGCGCCCCATAGAAGTTTATACATATAGTATATGTTAAATCCTGTGATTGATGCCCCAAGAATAAACAAGTTTTGGGAGTGAAATGAGTTCCTAAATTGGTAATTTCAACATTTGATTCTGTGCAGTGCCTTTAACCTTGCTAGGAGATTAGAATGTTACTGTGTTCAAATACCTCTCAATAATATTCACTGGCATTTTCAGTGTTTGAATATACTCTATCAGTTACAGTTCTTTGTAAATAATACTAAACTTCATAATTTTTAGGTATTAAACAATTTTTGATTTTCACACTAGCAAGTAAAAAGTATGCAAAATGTTGAAAGTATCTTAAGAAACAAAGAAAATCACTTAGTTCATCATCTGTTTTAGATCAGAATAAAACACTCATTTATTATTATATCCTTTTTTAATAGAACAGTTCTGAAACTTTTAGTGTAACCCTATCCATGAATGATTCATGTTTATTATTATGGGCATTCATTACTATCACATAAAGAAAATCTTATGAAAAATATAGGAATAACTTATGATTTTGAGAATTCTCAAGAATTTGCAGGGGTTCCGAAGTTTCATTCCCAAATCCCAAAGATTCGTGTTTATCAAGAATTTGGAAATACTATTCTATTCTCACACTTAGTTGAAGTGAGAGAGATGCCTTTACACTCAGCAGATGGATTGAGCAGCTGGACCTCCAGGGGGCAGTTTGGGAATCCCAATGGTAACAACTCTTTTCAATACGAAGTAATGTTTTTAACTCTAGTGATACGAATATGGGGAGTTGAAGTACTATTATGCTCTGTGAGGATCAGATAAAATTTAAATGAAGGATCTAAAGTTAAATTGCCAAGGTATTTGTCGGGATTCTCACACATAGGAACGTAGATTATAACCCCAGGCAATAACTTTGAATATTTGACTATTACTCAAAGTGGGTTGATTTCTAAGGCTGATGTGAGTTGCTATGAAATATACCAGTTGACTTAAAAGAGGTTCCAGTTATACCAAGTGCTTCTCTTAGGACAACAGGGACTCTATGCTATCGATGTCCTGAGGAACCATTTCTCTTCAGACTCTGTTCTGGATCTGGCTCAACTGATGTGACATTGTGTGACTGGCTGGGTACGGGACAGCTTTCGTGCCTGCACTTAATAGCTCATGAATTATTTTAAGACTGAAAGCCCTCAGAAATAAGAAGCAGCTTTCAGTGGCATGGACATCCTTCAGTCTCCACCTATGTTGTATATTAATTATGTGATCAGCAATGCATCAGGCTTGAGTGGAAGTCTATGAAAAGACCAAGAGAAGGATGACCTGGAAAGTCAGGTGCTTATCATTATGTGAAATAAGATAAAGATGAGAGTGAGGCCTTCCCACGTAGAGGCCGGTGGGGTGGAATGGAAATGAGGGGATCCGAGCTCTAACCTTGGTTCTATGTGCCACTGGATAAGTCATTTGTTCTCTCTGGCTAAGAAGGTCTTGTTCGTAAAATAAGAAAGCAAGCTGGATGATCTTTGTGATTAACCGTATCAGCAAACGAGTTTCATTTTCACTGTCAGTGCCTTGGTTGAGGTCCTTGTTAACCCCAGTTTGACTATTCCAAATATCGCCTGGGTTCCAGTTTCACATTTGTCCACCCTGTTTTCCACGTTCTTGTTAGAGATCTGCCAAAAACACAGGTCTGATCATTTCAGCGCTCTCTTTACAACTCCACGGTGGTTTCCGATTTCCTATAAAACAAAGCAAATTTATTTTTTGTGGCATTTAAAGCTTTTTATGATTTGGTTCCATTTATACCTTCAGCCTCATTGCTCTTTATCCCTCAGAATATATCCATGGTTACACCTTACCCATCTACCAAAAAGATGAAAATATGTGAAACTGAAAGATTTTGCTCCGGTCCTACTCTTTATTTTGACCTGTATATATTTATGCCAGCTATTACACCTGAACGAAAGGCCTTTCCTCACAATCTGCACCTAGTGCTCTTCCTTTCATTCTGCAAAATTCAAATGAAGTAGTTTCTGATTCCCCTTCACGAGAAGAGTTGACTGTCTCTGACTTCATGAAACCATGGTGTCTAGCCCATACTTCTACGTGATCATAATTATACTGCATTAAAACTTTTTATCATTTTTTCTTACAATCATCAAATCTTACTTTTCCATATTTATTTTCTTGTCTATCTCGTGGTTGCTACCTAATAGATTCTCAGTACATGTTGGCTTACTGGAACTAGCATTAATGGGTATCAGCTCCTTAAGGGTAGGGGCCATAATTATCTTCTTCACCATTATATACTCAGCACTAAACGTAATGTCTGAAACAAAATAGATGTTTATTGAATATCTGTTAGGTGAAATATTCACAGGTTAATAAATGTATTAATGGTTTTTTGTTTGAAGATATCAACCCAAGTTCACCTCAGCTATAGTTATAGTCACTGTTGTCCTATGGAAGTTTTTATTTGGTAGATAATGTTAATGTGATGGGAATGGTCATTGATTTTGGAATATACTATTAAGTGAAGTTAAACGAGGAGAAAATTAAAAACAAATTCTTCTTGTTAGCTATGCATATTTGGAAAGTAGACTTCGAAACTGGTCCTTTTATACCTCTCATTATGTACTACACTCATGGCCAGAAAGATTCTAATCCTTTTTCTGCAGGTATATCCTTCATCCCCTGTTCATTGTGCCGCCAGTGATAACTTGTGTAGTCTTGATCAGTTTCCTCGTTTTAAAGATAGACATACTAATTCTTATTGCATTTATAGGGATGATGGAAGGCCAACTTGTAGGAAGGTGGTTTGCTATCTGTAAAGCTCCATACAAAGGAAAGAAATTATTCTTTCCATATATGTCCCTAATTCTAAAGTTACTCTTCGTGTCTAAATCAAGTCCTCTTTCTTAATCTTTAATGCTATTCTCAGAAGGTCTGGTCCTGTGGAAATGAAGATTAACCATTCATTTCCCTTTTTTTTCCCTTTCTTTTCTTTATTTTTAATGTAATTGATTGCCAAGTTGGTTAACATACAGTGTATACAGTGTGCTCTTGGTTTTGGGGGTAGATTCCCGTGATTCATCGCTTATATACAACACTCAGTGCTCACTCCAGCAAGTGCCCTCCAATGCCCATCACTTCTATTTGGTGAGGAGGTATATATATTCTATTTAATATAATGCAAGTTATTCAACACTTTCAATTTCCTTTTCCACATGTATTAGTCAGCTTTGACTGCCATAGCAAAACACCATAAGTTTCATGGATTAAACAACAGAAATTTATTTCTCATAGGTCTAAAGCCTGAGTAACTCAAGATTAAGATGCTGGCTGAGTCAGTTTCTGCTAAGAGCTCTCCTCCTGGCTTGCAGACAGCCACCTCCTTGCTGTGCCCTCACATGGCATGGATACAGTTTTCTGGTGTCTCTTATAAGAATATGAATTGTATTGGGTCAAGGCCCAACATTTATGACCTCATTTAACTTTAATTACTTCTATAAAGGTGCTATCTCAAATACTGTCACATGGGGGTTAGGGTTCCAGCATCTAAATTTGGGAGAGTCATGGTTCAGTCCATAGCACCGTACCAAATAACAACTATGGAATTTTTTCCATTTTGTGTCACCAGATTTTTAATTAATGCCTATGCTTCATCCTGGTTCTATGTACTTTAGTGAACTGGCAGAATATGTGTATATATGTATATATGTATGTGTATATATGTATGCATAAATATATATATTTATAGGTTAAGGTATATATATATGTATGTATAGAGGTATATATATGTGTGTGTGTGTGTGTATGTGTCTGTGTGTGTAATGTTTGTTCTATTTTTGTATTAAAATATTTAATTTTATATTTTGAACATATGAACCCCAATATTCCTATCTCAAAGTCTCTATTGGCTATGATTAAAGTTTAATTAGGGTTTTTTTTTTTTTACAAGTAAGAAAAAAAAATCTCCTCTACGTTTTTGTTAATGTTATGAATTAGCAGGAGATATTCAGAAATAGAGTTGCCTACATGTTGTTTAAAAATTGTTTACAGCAAATAATGAACAAAGCAAATCAGATTGCCAAAGGCCTGGCTGTTGAAAAAGTGTAGCACATTATTAATTAAAATACAAGTCAGCTTTTCCAGCACTTGTAGCCTGTGGGTATCGAATGTACTCCACTTGATTGAATCAGGTAGTGGCAGCACAGGCATTTTTTATTTTGTGCTGGAAGGGATAACAAAAATGTAAAGCTGTTTTCTGCTACTTCATTTGAAAAAATATTATTTTGGAATGAAGGCCCACCAGCTGCAGCAGACAGGCAGAAATAATATAAATCTACACTATACCCTTGCACTGTGCTTTTTAAACAAGGGGTCTACAACCTCAGACACTCTCCTGGCATTGTATTATAGGCAGACCTTTGTCTATGGCCAAGGAAACAGTTTCCATGGAGATGCGAGGCATTTGACAATGGTCACTGTTTTGGTGAAGAAAATTAATCCAAGCAGGAGACCAGTTTAGAGTTATAAGATTTTTTTTTTCTAAGCAGAAGGAGGGGAAGAAAGAATTGAGAAGTAGCATAGAAGAAAAGCATATCTGCCTTTCGGGTATTCTTTTTAACATGCTGAAGTCAGTGAAATTTGGAGAAACCACAAAGTGTGTTTCCAGTTTCAATGCTGATGGGAATTCTCAGGTGAAAGAAAAAAATAGTAAAGAGAATATGATCTTTTATAATACACTTAAATATTTAGTTCACCCCTAGGATAAGTCAGGAAAAGAAATAATGCTGAGAGTTTTTTTTTTTTTTTTAATTCAAACACTACCAACCATTAAACTAGAAACTGATACTTTTCAACTCTGCCTGTTCCAAACTCTTCAAGAACAGAGATCTCTTCTTATTCATCTCTGTGTTTCTTTTAGTCCAACATCTGGGAAAATAATTAGAATAGTAGGTTTTTCATAAATGTTTGTTGAATGTCGTGGATACATCAAATCGTGAGGATCCATAAAACAAGAAATACGATAATTTAAAAGGATTGTGAATGCTACCTACAGAATCAACTCTACCCATGTCAGAGCCCCTCTGGATTCCGTTCAGACAACTCTGAAAGTGTTTTAACGCTTTTCAGGCCACCAGCGTTGAAAAGAACATTTAGAGATATAATAATTGTCTGAGATGTCGTCTTTACCCTGAGAGGTTTCAGTGGACTTTGTTTATCATTTAGAAAGCTCTCCCTATTTAAGGAAGCTCTTCACTGACCTAGGTTCATGATGCCTTGACATGTTCCCTGGACCTCAGGGAGGAGTGAGCTATGTGCCATTCAGACAGAGGGGGAAGGAGCTGGCTTCTGTCTCAATTCCAGAAGCAGCATACTCTGTCTAGCCTGCCAGAAGGATGTTCTATAATGACAAACCACATTTTCTCTTCCCTCCCTCCCTTTTTCTCCTTGGTGTAAAGTATATGCTAAATCTGTTTGTTTCTCCCCCTGTGGTGTGTCCTCTTCTCTCATCCTTTCTAGTGCCCAGTATGAGCTCATTATATCTTTTTCAGTCATTTTTGAGCCCATGCCTTGTCAACACTCCCTTTAGAACTTCCTTCCCTCCTTATTCCCTTTTTCTGTCTGCTGTAGGTACAAAGTGGTTTTCTTCCTTCCAAATCCCTACGCTGCCAACAGAATTTGCCTTATGAATTAAGGGCACGTTTACAAGATTATAAATTGGTCATTGATATATGGGCGGTCCATTTCCCCCCCTCCATTCTCACAGGCTTTTAAGCTGTTTGCATGGCCATGAGACAACAGACAGTTTTCAAAGCTATCTTGGCCTTTCTTGTTTTTTACTTCCTCTCTCTTGTGGGCATGTAAATCTTCGTTGCTATAGAGCAACTGATTGTGACCTTATGTGTTAGCAGTTCTGTTCCCTGAAAACTAAAAATAGGCCTTAATCTTCTCAACATGTGAGTATCCAAAAGGGGCTCTTTGATTAATAGCTGCCTATATGTAGTGGCATCCGTGTCCTCCTTCAAGCACACTGGGGGGTGGGGGGGGTGGGGAGGGGGTGCTGGTGAAGGAGAAGAGCTGCAATGTTACCATTTGTTATGGACGGCTTGTTGTCTTGTCTCCAGAGTCCAGCTCTTTCCTGACTTCTGTGCTCCATTGAGAAGGTCACTTTTGTAGGCAAACACTGTGAAAAATACACTACCAAACATAGGCTGTGTGTCTTCCTTTGATTTTGAAATTCAATTCAATTTTTTCATTTTATATGTCAGTTCTCAAAAGTTACATGAAGCTACATTTCACTGCATAACAGAATTTTAGAGAACCTAGTTCTCAGTGGTGCTCCAGTAATTAAATAAACAAATTCCCCTCCCCTTCCCCCTACCAAAAGACCTAGGCATCGAAGTCCAAATTATAATCTTTTTTTTCTTTTTTTTTTTTAAATCACTGGTTGCCTTTGCAGGGGTGAACGAGATTCCAATTGCTAGTAGCTCTGATAGGCTCAACACCTGCGTGTGTTTGAAATCCACATTCAAGTACATATTGGGTCAAACCCTAACCAGATGTAGGTACACAGCCAAGTTATTGGATTTCTTGATGATGAATAGAAAGCAGACAATGCACCTGTCTGGTTGTGGAAAGGATTTGCATAAAAATGAAGGAAGAGTACACATGCTTATGTAAAGTGGTGATTACCAGGATCACCTATATATGTATGTAAAAAAAAAAAAAAAAACAACAACCCACACAATACAGTTTTTCTAAATGAAACCATGTGAGGTGTTATAAACACACACGCACATTTGCCAACAATTAGGAAACGTGTTGCTAGTCTGGGGCTATGTTAGAACGATTTGATTTCCTGGCATATTTATCCTCTGAAGAAGTGAAACACTATACTATGCCAGTTACTTAGATGTTAGATACAAAATGCTGCTTGCCATCTGATCTTTTGTGCTTGAGGTGGATGGAGGAAATAAAGATTAGGAACAAACTCCTCACAGAGATGTGAGGTACCCAAAGAGCAAGGCTCTTTTTATTGAACACAAAATCTCCATGGCAGGTAATATGGCTGGGATTAACTTTTATTTTGAGAATTCAGATTCCCAGCTCAAATCAACTGACTTGACGGCTTGATGAGATTTCCACTGAAAATAAGTATTTATTGTATAAAGACAAAAGAAAGGAAATGTACTCTGGTTTTGTTCTATTTTGTTTTTTAAAGCTGAACATTCCTTCATTTTTTTCTTGCAGTCACCCTCGCGTGATCTTATCTATCTGCAACAGCCCCTTTCTTAGCCTATAGGCCACCAACCTTCAAATTTAACTCTTCACTGAAAACTTTCCTCCTTGTTTAAACTCATCAGTGTTCTAAAACATCTTTGTAGTGATACTGTGATTCTGGCTGAAAGAATTAAAACCATAGACCTTATGTTTTGAACCTCGTTTTTGATGTGAAAATATATCTAAAAATTAAACCAAGTGTGGGAGATAACAAAAATTTTAAATTATCGTTATACTCACGCATCATTGCCATCACCAAAAGAAAATATATATTATATATATATAATATAAATATATAATATATATAATATAAATATATAATATGTATATAATATAAATATATATACACAGAGAGAGAGAGAGAGAGAGAGTTGATGTAAGATACATGACTTACAGTTTAGACTGTAAATAGTAGCTCCATCACAGTGATTCCAAATACTACCTAAGAACCCATCTATTCAGAAGGCATGAATTCCATTATCTCTCTTCTCTGGAATGGACCACCCCTCACCCGATGTACTCAGAAACTTCTCAGAGCACTTTCTTGTCACTCAGGACCGGTCACATTTGTTCTTATTTTACAGGTATAGATGTCATCCTTGCAGTAGGAAACATTCTGCCCTGGCCATCAGAAAGTGTTTCCTGGAATGTGCTGTTCCTCTTTTGCTGCCAACTCTAATGTTGAAGGTCAGAGGGTAACAGATGAAATCTAGAGAATGCAATCAACCAATTCCCAACTTCTAAGTGGTGCTGAAGTGTTTTTATTTCCTCCTGTGACTGAATAGTGTCTCTTTGTTCCTCTTCACTGCTTGATTCCCCACCTGATTGTAGAGCCACTTGGAATTGAACTTACTTGCTTCAGGGGGACTTCAGTGTTGCCGTTACCCCCATCAAAACCAGAAACTTTGGGAAAGCAGGTCAAAGGTAGACAGTTTGAAAAGGACCTCCATTGTCTCTGTTCCACATGGAGAGCACATTACTACCTTTCCTCCCTGGCTGTGTTATCCCATTGCCACTCCAGATCCATTATCTGCTCTTCTCTTCCCTGCCATGTTCTATGTCCTAAGATTCTAATATCTCTGCATCTCAGACACAAGCTGCTTTGCTTTTCAGCTTCCGGTTGAGTTTGACCAGTAGGAGGCATTGGTGGGAGAATGACGGTGTGGGAAGAAGGAAAGATCAGCGTATTTTTTCCTCCTCATACTCGATCTGGGAGGTAGTTTTAATATTGGCTGCATTCTTCTACATGAGATAATGGTTCCTTCTGGTGGCTCCTGTCCCGTAATTATAGCTTTCAATGGTTTGAGAGAATATTGTATCCTGCCTTGGACCATTCAGAACTAAGGGTGAAAATGGCTTAGCACTATTGCTAGTTTCTAGGTGCTTCCCTGTCGCTTTTTAGTTCCCCTAACCCTGCCCATATCTCTGTAAATGGTTCCTTTACTAAACACTTTTTTTTTTTAATTTTTTTTTTTTCAAGTTTATTTATTTTTGGGACAGAGAGAGACAGAGCATGAACGGGGGAGGGGCAGAGAGAGAGGGAGACACAGAATCGGAAACAGGCTCCAGGCTCTGAGCCATCAGCCCAGAGCCTGACGCGGGGCTCGAACTCACGGACCGCGAGATCGTGACCTGGCTGAAGTCGGACGCTTAACCGACTGCGCCACCCAGGCGCCCCTACTAAATACTTTTTAATTGCCTCCTTTGAATATGACATTTGTTTCCTTCAAGGGTCATGACTGATCAATGTAGAAACACTTATACAGAGAATCTATCTCCTGTTATAGCAACAATTCCCATGAAAGGGCCAGTCCACTAGTATCTTTTTGTTTTCATGGGAGTTTATCTCAGGACTTGATTGGTTTTCCCTAAAATTTGATTGAGGATTTTCTGGGCCACCCTGGAAGTTTTAAATAATTTTGAATCTCATTCAAATGATTTGGGAGAAGGAATTTGCCTCTATGCTTTACCTTTCAGCTGACCCCTATGCTTCTCACACATTAGCCTACCCCTTCCAATAATTTTTAGGCTGTGTCAATTATTTAACAGATTAAAGATAAATAGATATCAGGGAAATGCAAATCAAAATCACAGTGAAATACCATTTCACACCTATAAGATAACTGTAATCAATAAGACAGATAATAAAAAAAATATTGGCGAGGCAGTGGAGAAATTGGAATCTTATGCACCATGGTGCGAATGTAAAGTAGTATAGTCACTTTGGAAAACAGGCTGCAGTTTCTCCAAAAGTTAAATATAGTTTTACCATATGACCCAGCAATTCCATGTCTATGTGTGTATTCAAGAGAAATGAAAACCTATGCCCCCAAACTTGTACACAACTGTTCATATCAGCATTATTTATAGTAGCCAAAAAAGGGGAAACAACCCAAATTTCCATCAACTGGTGAATGGATATATGGTACAGAATAGTATTTGTTATAAAAAAGAAACAGATTATTGTTACATGCCACAGCAAGAATGACCCTTGAAAACGTTATGTTAGGTGAAAGAGGACAGTCACCAAGGCCACATTTGTATGATTCCATTTACATGAAATATGAAGAACAGGCAAATCTATAGAAACAGAAAGTAGATTAGTGGTTGTCTTGGGCTGGAAGGGAAGGGTTGGAGGTAAATGGGGAGTCATTGCTAGTGGAAACCATGTTGCTTTTTGCCATGATGAAAACATTTTTTTTTAATTTTTTTTTTTTTTAACGTTTATCTATTTTTGAGACAGAGAGAGACAGAGCATGAACGGGGGAGGGGCAGAGAGAGAGGGAGACACAGAACCGGAAGCAGGCTCCAGGCTCCGAGCCATCAGCCCAGAGTCCGACACAGGGCTCGAACTCACAGACCGCGAGATCGTGACCTGAGCCGAAGTCGGACACTTAACCGACTGAGCCACCCAGGCGCCCCATGAAAACATTTTTAAATTAGCCATGGTGATGATTGCACAGCCCTGCAAATCTACCAAAAAAAAATTGAACCACACATTTTAAGAGTGGAATGTGATCTAGATCCCAATTAGATGAAATGTGACCTAGATCTCAATTATAAAAACAGGCAAATGGATGAATCGAAAACAAAAAATGGGCCTCGCCTGGTAATTACCTTCCTACATATACGATTGGTGAAGAGGAAGATTTATGAAAATGAAAAGGATTTATAAAAGTAAAAAAATATATATATATGGATTTCCAAAAGAGTTATAAAAAGCTAACTTGATAAAATATATACCATCATGTAAATATAATCTATCCAAATCTTTCACTTCTTACATTGAAAAGCCTTAAACCCTTTGGATTATTTCACATTTTCTACCAAACGAAAGGGCGAAAACCAGGAAAAAATTTGAACCAAGAATGCTAAACAACTTCTGCAGAATTTCATTCTTACTCAAAATAAAACTAGTGTTTACAACACAAGAGTTTTCCAGATGGCCATGCAAATTAAAGCTCAGGAATACACTATACACCATATTATTGTTGTTTAGTATTTATTGAGCACTCACAGCATGCAAGGCGCTGAAAAAATAAACTACATCCCCAGCTATGCAAATTATAACCTAAAAAGCATATAAAATCATATTACCTACTGTCTTCAATGGATTAATAATGCATGAAATATTCCAAAGGTCAGGGCTCAATCATATTAATATTGGTGCCAGGAATATATCTTGTTCAAATTAACCTGTTTTCTTTATTCCCTCTCTTTTCCTGGATATTTTTCTTGAGATATTTCTAATATTTTTATACCATAATACAATCCCTGATATTAAAAAATTTCATCAATAAATATTTTTGCAACATACGGCATAATATATGACAAAGATTTTCTTAGAATTCCATTTTTACTAACATTACCTTTTGCAGTGATGCTTCTAAATCTACGTCATTGACCTGGACCCTTCCTGGCAAAAGGGCTAGTTAACCAAGATAACAGTTAAAGATCTTAAGTGTAGTATTGCTAATTGAGAGAGCAGCAATTTAAAACATCTTAATACCAAGAGTCTCTTGGCTGTGTGTAGAGGCTGAAAATTATTTACTAAATTGACATACATCCCATTTTCATTTCTTAGCCCCAGGCTGACTTCGATACTGACAGGAAACTTGTAAAAGACCTGTTAGGAAGGATGAATCTTCATAGGTTTCTATAACATTTTTCATTATAACAAGGGAAGACAATTACATGCTTTTACACTCATAACACACCTAAGCTGCCATGTACTGGAATTGTCTCCACTGGTGCATATCTCTTGGAATCTGCAGTTTCCTCATGGGATAATGCTTTATTTAAATGAAGTAAATTTTAGTCTGGGCTGGTTATGCATTGGGGATAAATAGAGAAAAGAAAGTTCCAAAATTAATTAAAAGATTAGCAAAGAAGTTAAGCCTGGATGCTATAGCTTACCTCTATCTATGAGGTTATGCCTCCCTATATTTTTACATTACATTTTCAACCCCAACATCTATAAAATGCCTTGGAAAGGATAAATCCACTTATCTTCTTTAAATGTTTTAGCTTACCATGAAGTGACTTTTTTTCAAGAATTGTTCTGATGTTTATTTATTCTTGAGAGAGACAGACACAGAGTGAAAGTGGGGTAGGATCAGAGAGAGAGGTAAACACAGAATCTGAAATAGGCTTCAGGCTCCGAGCTGTCAGCACAGAGCCCGACGCGGGGCTCGACCGACGTGGGGCTCGACCCCACGAACTGTGAGATCATGACCTGAGCTGAGGTCAGAAGCTCAACCGACTGAGCCACCCAGGTGCCCCACCATGAAATGACTTCTATAGTACTAATAATTTTAATCTAGGCCATTTTTAGTGGATTTTCATTGAAATTTTTCTTGTAGCGGGATGCAGGTACTCCGTATTATTATGATTTTTCATCATAACATTATTATGATTGTTAGAGTTGAAAATATGCATTCTTCTGATTTCACAATCTTTTAATTTACTCATTAGAGAGAGTTATGGTCTAAGATAGCTACTGTTTTGGTGACATGCTGACAAGTGGTGACAGTAATAGACAATTTACAGCAAAATTTGCATATCATTGGCTTCTGGGCATATATTTATCCTATATTCTACACACGCCTGTCATATATATTTGTATGTGAACACTATGTTTGTGGCAAGGGCTTTAGATTTTATATTTTCCGATCTGAAACAAGATCAACAAAATCTTGCTGAAACATCACTGAATTGAATTGGCAACTCCCTTGTACAAAGAGCAAAATAAAAAAGCTGTTCAACTTTTATGCTGTTCCTCCTTAAGCTCCCTGGTTCTCCGGTAGTACTTGGTTACCTAGGCTGGCAAATTGCATCGCGACAGTGACTTCCTCTTATTAACTTAGCATATTAATGATGAGAGACTACCTGATAACATAAAAGGCACAAGGAGACACTTTAGGGGTAAATTCATATTGAAAATAAATATAATTTGGGTAATGTTTGCATTTTGGTTTCCTCAGCTGCCGTGTTTGTACCATTCCAGGGAAATATTGCTTTTGGAGAGGGCAAGAGAATACAGGAAGGGTTCAGAATCCTTTTGGGAAATTTGGAGTGCCCAGAATCCAATTTGGGAAATTTTCCTTGCTCCATGCATCCTTCTGACTCTCCTTCCTTGTCACTCATTTGTTCCTTGATCACCTTTGTGAGGAGAGGACTATACCGATGTGATTGAAACTGTCCTCTGATATTGAGTGGGTACATGGCGTTTAGAAAATAATAATGATAACAACAATAACAATACACGAAGAAAAAAGGAAAGGAAAGAAAAAGGAGGAGGAGAAGATCCCACTGCCATCTGGTCCTTTTATGAAGATTTGTGAAACAGAAGAAAATCTTAGGACATAGTATTTCTTGTTAAAATATGATATCATTGAATGAAGGACAAAGATTTATTGTGTATCTGCTGCACTTAGAGCTAGAGCTTACTTTCCATTTTTCCTTTCAAGATTCTCTTTCACCCATGCCAACCTCTCCATTCTACCAGCACTGCCCTTTTCCAGGGCTTTTCTGACTTACATCTGAGTTACTCTCTCCCTTGAATAGTATCTGTCTTCTCAGGGGTCTCATCAAATTTTATTTGCTAATTAAGGCACAGCTGAAGTACCATCTTCTCCATGAATTTTTCCTTGTTTTACTCGTCTTCACTGATCTCTCTGGTTCCTGAAATCCTACAGCTTAAAGTATAAAATGCTTACGGATTTTTGACATAAATGTAATGATTAATTTCATGTTGTTTCAGTCCACAGTAGCTTCTTGAGTATTCATCTTGGTTTCCTAAACTACCGGAAGTTTTCTGAGAGCCGGTATCCTATCTTATACTTATTTATATATCTCTCAATTCAGAGTACATAGTAGACTATAAATAAATGTTGATTAATTGATTGATTAATGAACTTGTTCTTGGTTTCCTTCATTATGGAGGTCTTAATCAACAAAGTAATCAATGTATGGGATCTTATTAGTTTATTCCATACCTATCACCTATCCTGTTAATGCAGAAAGTAAACAAATTACAAGGTCATTGTTAATGTCCTCAATTCACTTTACACACGGAGAGACAAGAAAGGCAAGAATAATACAAAACAGTATAGCCAAGGGTCAGAGTGTGCATTAGGAAATACGTATGTCACTTCACTTCCAAGTGTAACTATTTATGAAGAAGACATGATGAAAATAAAGATTTTATTCTTTTCACACCAGTGAGGTGAGGGCAGAGGTAAAGGTGAGAAAAGAGTAGGAATCTCTATAGACAATAATATCATTGTCCTCAAATCTTGGTTCTATGAAGAAACTGATTTTGAGGGAGAGTCATTAACAAAGAAAATAAAAGGTTATTTCTAGGGAGCCTAGTAGAACAGGTGGAAAGATTATGATAACCATGTAATCGGCCTTCTAGCATAGCACAAATAGAAACTTTCTGTTACAGCTCAAGAATATAAATAAAAGGAAATAGTGACGTTATTATATGAATAAATAAGTTAGTTAATCAATCACTGACAAAGCATACTCTGTAATCAAAAGATTTTTTATGTTAAGATTAATTTCATGTAATACAAGTCTAAATATTACATAAACCCTTTTGACATTGAGTTATACTTCATAAGACAAAAAAGGGCGTTTTTAGCCACTGAAGAATGGCAGACAGTCAGGAACAATTTTGGATTTCAGAATCTGGGTGGCCATTAACTAAAATCTTGGGATGCTTTGAAAGTCAAAGTATAAATTGACACTGTCTAATATGGTAGCCACTGATCACATGTGTTGCTTGGTCCTGGTAGAGACAGAATTAAACAAAAGGAGCAAATTCCCTGGAACTGGAACTGTTAGCCTGTTGTAAACATGAAACAGATCCCAGGTGGTATATGTTACTGGGGGAAGTATTGAATATTAGACAATCAGGTCTCCTCTTTGACATATAAATACATAACATGAGTACATACGGAATGTGTATGTGTTGTTGCCAGGCATTCACATTTAACTGGAGGGCCATCGATCCTGAACACCATATCAACACAAAGATCCACCAAAGCAAAGCACGCATTTAGAGTGAGTTCACCACACTCACCTTTTGGCAGGTATGCGCAAGCCAGTCTCTCTCGCTAAACAACAAAATGGTTTTCTCCTTCTAGCCAAGTGAGGGTGATAATTGATAAGAGGGCCAGGGCCACTTTTCACTCAAAATGGTGTAATGTGCCTACATTAAGCCAGGATAGAGGAACCCCCCAAAATAGCGCTTTGATTTTACCCTGATTTTAGGAGTTGATTTCCCATCAAAGAGTTGACTTGGACTTCTTCCCATTACCCATGAGTTAACATGGAAAGACAGCTGCGATCCTTTTTAGATGGGAACATGCTCACAAGGCACTTGCTGAGAATTTGTCACCAAAAGCGTTATTCTGATGATTTCTCAGTCCATCTGCTAATTTCTAGTCTGCATAGATTTTCCAGAACTGGAAATCTAGGAAAAGGATAAGTTTCCCAGAGATTCAAAGTGTTTCAACAGAGGAACTTAGTCTTACACTTCAGTGAGAGTAGATTTGCTCTCTGGGAGAATCTTGGTAAATACCCACAGTCATATTTTATTACCAGATGTGTAGTTTTAATTTCCTTCATGAAGACAAGGCCATAAACTTCCTCAAAGACAATGTGCCTTTACATGAACTAATGGTTTTCAAAAGCTTAAGAAATCCTAGATATGGAAAATATGAGAGAACGAGTCTTTATTTGCTCTCTATTCCCCACCTACGTGCAGAATGGTGAACAAATAAGTATTATTAATAATTCTTAGGCTGGTCATGTGAAACTATAAAATCTGCACTTTATGGTGAACAAGAGAAGGCATTTTATAGAGAAGAGGACACAATCCACCATTCTTAGAGGGATTTACAAATAAACTGTTTTCAAGATGGGGAGGGAGCCCAACAACTACTGTTCCTCTCCTCTCCACCTGGGACCTCAGGATGGCCCCAAACTAAATTTCTTCATGACTTTTTTCTTTCCAATTCAGATTCATCTTAACAATTACCAGGATGTTGAGCTGAATGCGCTTACCTTCTCTCTTATTTTCTAAGCTTTTTATAAAGCTGGACACCACTACAACTAGAAAAGATCTTAACATCCCTTTAATTTTTACCCTCTCTTTTCTGAGTGAGCAAACCCTAAGGAAAAATGAAGACATGACATTGATTAGCTGGAGAAAGAGTGAAGCCTGGAATCCAACTCTATAAATTCTCAGTCAGCGTTCTTGGATTCCTCCAAACCACCTTCCTCGAGTCCACAATATCTGGCGATCCAGTCTAAGGTTCTCATACTAAGCAACAAGGAATCTGCTCTTGGATACTTTTATAGGGCCTTACACAGCCCAACATACAGAACATGATTCATCCATAAAATATTCAACTTTTCTTGATAACTAAGGGCTTACTTTAATGTAGACTTTTATAATTCTATTTTTTTAAAAGATTTATTTATTTTTGAGAGTGAGAGAGACAGAGCATGAGCGGGAGAGGGGCAGAGAGAGAGGGAGACACAGAATCAGAAGCAGACTCCAGGCTCCGAGCTGTCAGCCCAGAGCCTGACGCGGGGCTCGAACTCACAGACTGCGAGATCATGACCTGAGCCCAAGTCGGATGCTCAACCGACTGAGCCATCCAGGCACCCCTAGACTTTTACAATTCTAAAAGAATATTGATGAGAGTGGTTATCAGTATTTGTATATAGATGGGGAGTGGTGGAATCTTGTTTAGGGCAGCTAAACAGATTTTGGGGCCACACACCTTATACTCTAAAAAATCTCCAGAGCTTGAGTTGACTTGCTTTTAGTTGCATTCTCCTGTGAATTGGATGTCTTTTTGGGGGGAGAAAATGACTCTGTGATGCCCAGATGGAAGGTTTGAAATGTATCTATTAGCAAACACACAGACCACAAAATTTCTTTCTCATTATGTCAGGATGAGAAGATAATGCTTAGAGGTCTGTGTGTCCTTGGTGTGAACAAGGTGAGAAAGGAAAACAGCTTTTTTATTCTTTTAACAAGATGACCAATATAGTTTATTTTCTTTCTTACCTAAGTAAGTTTGTGCTATATAGAATCTTAATTGAGTTTGTATTATTAGATTTGTTTTTGAAGTAGAAGAAAAATAATTAGCTTCTTTCTCTGACTTCTTTGAGCAAATAATACTTTGAGAAGTGAGATATTTGAATCATAGTGAGGATGACACTAACAAACATGTGTTTTGCATCACAGAATTATGCCATTATAAAAATAAACCATAGTCTGTTCAAAAGTTAGAAACTTCCGATTAAAGGCATCTTTATGTTACATACATCTCCATTTAGCAGACTAAAAAGTGGAGGCTCAAAAAAAGTTACCTAATGGCCCACCACGGAAAACGAAGTTAATTTATAAGGGAAGAAATAGACGTCTCGCTCACATTGTGATGCTTTTGTCTCCGTAGTTCTGTAACAATAGGATCATTCTTGAATCATCTACATCACCCCACACATGTCTAATTAATGATGAACTCATCTGGATTCTACGTTAGCATCTTCCCAAATGTGGTATCTTCTCCTTTCCACCCTCACTATGTTCAGAATGATTGCTATGATCTCCTCCCTTGTCTTTCTTCTCCAGTCCATCTTGATGGTAACAGTGTTACCCTCTGAAGACAAATGAAGCAGAGCAAACTGGATCTGTCGTTCCTTTCCTCAATGGCCAGCCTGTTTCATATACGGTTCTCCATTTTTATGACAGGCCATTCCCCTCCCTTCACCCCCATGAACCGTGTGCTCCCCCACATTCCTACCACTCTAAGCACAGTGCTCCCTTTCAGAACTGCTCGCACAGTTGGTTCCTTCTTCCTGGAATTTCCCTCTAGGGTCGCCCTCTCTACCTTCAGTTTCATCCTTCTGGATCCAGTTCAAATATCAAAACTCTTCTTCAACAGCCATTTGCAAGTCTCGAGGCAGAGATAGACGCTCTCTCTCTTTAAGATTTCAGGCTTCCTTTTCCACACCTGTGAAAGAGCATTTGTGATCTTTTGTGTTAATTATATTAATTGTCTGCCTCTTTAGGAAGATGCTTTCACCGTATCATTTAAACTTTTCAGATGCAACTACCATTAGAAATACGTGTTTACATCGTGACCCAAAGCACGCACAGACACAGACTGAAACAGAACTTCCATAAAAGAATATATTCCTGGGGCGCCTGGGTGACTCATCAGTGGAGCATCCAACTTCAGCTCAGGTCATGATCTCACTCACGACGGGCTATCTGCTGACAGCGCAGTCTGCCTCAGATCCTCTGTTCCCCTCTCTCTCTCTGCCCCTTCCCTGCTCATGCTTGCTCTCTCTCTCTCTGTCTCTGTCTCTCTCTCTCAAAAATAAATAAACATTAATAAAAAGAATATATTTCCTTACAATGGGCAGTGTCCTTTGAGATTTTCTACTCTCATTTTTTTTTTTTATTGTTGGTCATGATCTATTGATTTCACAAGTCAATAATGGGCCACAGCTCCCAATTCAAAAAAGTCTTTCCCAAATGGCAAAGAATTGCCTCTTATTCATTTTTGCTTCCCCCATGCCTAGAATACAGTAGGGCACAATAAATATTTGCTAAATGGATGACTATACAAAGAGGATAGTTCTGAAAATGTTTAAAACTTTTTTTCAGCCATAATACACTTTACTGCATTTCTTCTCTGTCTTGAGGCTAAGTTTGAGCTATGTCCTTGTTTTTGTTTGTTTGTTCGTTTTGTTTGTTTTTTGTTTTGTTTGTACTTGGGGACAGAGAAGAGAATAAAGTGTACATGGCTCATATTTGCTACTTGGAGAAGGTGATGAGCAGAGGGGGTGAAACTAGTGGTCTAAGTGAGTTTGAAATTTACTTGGCCCATTTCATTAATTATTGTTCTTGCCAATGGGCAGCAAAATCAGAACTTGTAAGTATAAGCATTTCCTGTGCAAATATTTTAATTAGTTGATCTTGTGCCTCAGGATGATCCTGTTCAAGCCATCTATAAAAATAAAAGAATAATATCTGTCAAGAAAGTAGTTAACTCTGGTTCTTTAGTTCACCTATATTTTTACATCTAGTTTGTTTCCTGTTTTTAGTTTCTGACTTTTAGTGCTTGACAGACTATAAATTTTGTATTATAAATTTTATGGTGGCAATCCAGACCCTGGGTTCTCAACAAATATTAATAATCGCAGGAGAAACATTTTTCTTGGTCCAATGGCAACCTTGTCAGTTTGTAACCAGGAGTAAATAGAACATTCAGTTCAGTCCATGTGCTCATTTTGAGGCTTAGAATAAATCAGCCTTTTTCTTGATGCTAATAGCTGAGTGGAAGTGGAAAGCTTGTAAAAACTCAGCTCTGACTAACATGGAGTCAGATGTCAATGTCTTGATTTTTATGATTATTTCTGTGGAATTATCTTTAGATAACGACAAAATGAAAAGTGATTCTTTGTGTGTTTTAGGTCATGGGCTTAAAATAAAATCAACAGGTTCTTCGTATCACTTGTGACTCAGAGATTTCCATGATTCGAGACACTATGTCAGTCACACGTCTGTTGGAGATTGGGGAATAGAGCTGGATACAAAGCTGGTTCAAAATGACCAGAATTATCTATATGGTCTCAGTGACATCCCTGATGTTAATTTGAGAGGTGCAGTTTTGAAATATATATTTTTTTCTTTCTTTTTCCCCACCCAGAAATCCTCCCTTCTCCACAGTGTGAGTGTCCTCACACTGTGTGGAATCCCAATATTTTTAAAAAGCAACATAAGCAGAGCTTTGGTAAGAAGCCTGAAGGGAAATGCCTGCCTATTTGGCCACAGAAAAGGCTTTGAAGCACTTCCTAAATTCCTGGGGCTCCACTCAACACAGCCTTCAAACCACAATCCCAGAACAGAGCAAGTTCTGAAGACATTGCAGAAAACTCCAATAGCTCATTCTAAAAACATATGCTCAGCCCTCCATCTTCCAGAGATTCTGATTCTTCACATCTAGTATGGCATTCAGGCACATGGATTTGAAAGAGCCTTGCAGGAGACCACTGTTCCCCCTGGCTTCCAGACCAACTGGTCTGCTCTGTTTCTTTAAGTGCAATCCTTGAATTACCTGCATCCGAATCATTTGAAAATCTGTGATTTTTCTGGACCCTGTTTTGGAGATACTGAGCTAGAATCTTTGGGAAAATTCTGATTCACACTTGAGTTTGAGATCTGATGATTAAGAGGAATGTGGACAGATGCCCTTTCAGTCTTAGCAGTAAGCTAAGCAATGAGTCCTTTATAAAAGGAGCTGGGTCGAAGCCATCAAGAGCCAAAAACATGACATCAAAACTCCAAAGGCTTATTCAGAGCAAGTGCCACTGCTCTTTCGTGACTCAAAAAAACACAAATGTCACCAGACATAAAAACCCACTACTTTCTAGGAAGGTGTGGGTCCCTCAACAATTCTAGTCTTTACCTGTGAGAATCACTGGTGGAATATTTGATGGAAAAACCGTAGCGCTATGATGGTGAACCACCAGAGCATGTACACAACCAGAAGGCTGGATGCAAAGGGCACAAGATGGGTCAGTGGCCCTTGTTTTGTTTCTTTTTCTCATTTGATTTTCAATGTCTACATGAAGACCATCTGGAGTTCCGAGGGATGATCATCCAGTAACTTATGGCCACCAAGGGAAGAACAAATATAAAAAAAGAAATGTTAAGGATAATTTAAGAAACAAATCATTATTTCTCAAATTCCATTTCTTATGCGGATACCTCAATCATGCCATTGTATTTATATCGACAGAGAAAGTTATCCTCGCTCTCTTGCAATACAGGTTTATTTGATAAATTTGGCAAAGTAACAGGACGGTCTTGTCCAACAACGACCATAATGGCTGCAGTGGCAGAATTGCAAAATCACCCTGTAGCTAAGAGCATAGACTTGCCAGGTTGCCTGGGATTGAATGTTGGCTCCAGAATTTGTTAGCTGTGTGACTTGGGGAAAATTGCTCAGTCTGTGTGTCTCAGATTTACTGATGAAGATGATGGATGATAAGAATATGTTAACTATCTCACACTGTTGCCGGAAAGAGTCTACTGGCTAGAACTTATGAGGTATTCTGATCAGTGCCCAGTCCATACAGTTGCTAAGTGTCTGTCAAATCATTACAACCCTATGAAAGCCAGCCTTTGTTTCTATGTCATGGTCACTATCTCATGCTTTGCAAGCACCCCATCACTTAACTCTCCTCACCCCTGTAGGTAAACCAAAGCACCAGGAGCTTACTTATGACATTTACTCTGGATACAAACTCAAGAAAGTCAGTGACAAAATCCAAACAACACAACATGGACATCTTTAACTTCTATGATGATTAACTTGTACAATGAACATAGTTCATGTTCCCGGTTTTGCTGACAGCTGTGCCCCGACTCCTCTCGATGATATCATTAAAGGAGGAGAGGGGAGAGACGGGGAGAAGGAGCATTCTGACCTTGAGGACAGAATGATGGAGGCAGTTCTAGCTCTTCCAATCTTCTCTTTCCTCTTCTCTGTTAGATATATAATCATTTCAGTGTTACATTTTTCTATGAATTTTAGTTGCTCTAGAAATTATGGTGTTATACACCCTTGTACGTCCATGTTTGAGTGTATGTGAGTGCTGGGGGCTAGAATTATAATTCCATTCACCTTTGTGTCTGTTTATCTTTTTATGTAGTAGGAAGACTCCCTGTGACGTGCTTGCAGTCACTCCTTTGCCTTCAGGGGTCAGAACGGGGGTGGGTCCTCTGACTTCCTTTACTTGAGCCAAGAAAGACCAACCTCCCCAGAGGTCAACCCAACCGAGGGACACTCCAATATCCACCCCCACCTAGCTGACATGTGGCCTCTTGAAAACCTTCCGGGAGAAGCAAGCCCAAGCTTCATTCAGAGTTGCATGACATTATTTCCTCTCACCCTGCATTAGTCATAGGCTCATCCCCTGTTTTATAGTGGCTGAAAAACTCTGTTTGCATCTCCCTGGACTTCAAAAAGATCTTTGTGTGTAAAGCTGTTACAGAGAGGCCAATGATTATGGGATCATTTATTTATATTATTATGGCACAATAGAAGTCACTCTGGTTCTTGAATGTGTTCCAGTGACTCATGATATTTTTTCCGATGTTTTTTGACCTCTGCTCCTTTCCATATTCCCCCATCTCCAATAAATTCGCTTCAAAACCACAGAAAAACCACAGCTGTGTTTGTTGATCAGGGACTCAAAGAATGAAAGTAACTGTTTCCATGAGGCATCTTCAAAGGAGGTAAAATTAGCTCGCTGTTGTCTGCATATAACCAGATATTAAGGGATTTCGGCAATGAAAGTTGTCATTTCTTGTTTGGAAAATATTTTCACATGATAAAAAATAGAAAAGTTATGGATCCATCACCAAGATCAGCAGAATTGTATGTTTTGTTATTACACTGTCGCATTACAAATGAGATGACACACAAATCACGATGAATGCATGATAGAAAGTAATAATAGATTAAATGTATTTAATCATGTGAAGAGACAAATACAATTATCAGAATATAAAATATTAAATGTCGAAGTCAACAAAAATATGCAGGGTTAACAAAAGAAGGCACTGATTTATGAAAGTTATGCACTGTGTTCCGGACCTCCAGAGGGCGCTATTGCATTTACACAGAAATACATTTACGGGCACATTCTCTTGAAATTAAAAAATGAGAATTTTGAGCCTCTCTAATTCATTTCCACATAAAACTAGGAAAGAATCAATAACCAGAACAACAATTTGTCTCCTAAAAGATTAACCGAGGTTTATCTCATTTAACAAACCTGTTTTTATTATTTTGTCTAAAGATCAGTTACCTAATAAAAGAATGAAAAAAAAAAAATCAAGTCATTTCAGAGAATATTTACAGTAACTTTCATTTGAACAAAATGAACTCTGCATTAGTCATAGACATGATTGTACGTTCAAAATACGCTTAGAGATTTAAACTCCTTTAACGTTGCTTAGGCATCCAGAAATACATCACAACAAAAATACATTTTTTTAAGGGAAAACTGCAGATTTTGAAACTACAAATAGTCTTTACCTCAGTAAAATTATTTTGATGCTTCAAAATAGCATTTCAGACATATTCTTAAGTATGACTGATATTACCTACTGAGGAAACTGCCTATGAGAGGCATTGGCAGATAAACAATAACTGTTTTTTTTGCACCATTCGTACTTACGTGACAATGGTGAATGGATGTATCTTACAAGACTTTGAATTCATATGACATGGTTGCAAGTTAGTACACTCAGCTGTAATCTGTAGAATTTGTTTCAAATAATATGACTTCTTTAAAAAATGATTAAAATTGATTCAAGTAATCTTTTTTTTTTTTTAATTCACTGACAAAATTGTTTTCTTTGGAATTTTGACAGCTCTTCTGAATTCTTATCATATGTATGGAATTATTAGAATCATGTTATTTTTAGACTCAATTACTATTGGAATTTTATACAGAGTGCCCCAGGAGTGTGATAAAGAAAAAATTTCATTTGTTTCTCATCTTTAAGTTTCACATCTAAAGTTTGCCCTTTCTCTGGTTGAAAATCATGCAGGCATTATTTTCCCAAAAAGTGAAATGTTTCCCTCCAAAGTTAGAAAGGGACTAACACAAATATTCAAGTCCAACAAAGTCACCTTAATTAGTGACGAAATACAATTTAGGCAATATACCAGAAGGCAACAGAAGCTAAGAAGGTTTCCCAAACTTATAGCACTTTTTGACATTAAGAGAAAACAATCAACTTGGGGAAAGTGTGGAGTAACTGATGAGTCATAATCAGTCATTGAAATGATTAACAGTGAATGCAGGTCAGGAAGTGAAGCAACATGCTCATTAAAATGTGAGGATGTTGTTAGAGAATTTGTGGAACATATGTGGATAGCAGTATAATGACATATGCCATTTCTATAACATCCTTCTCTGGAGCACAAGCTAGCAGAGACTCTATTCTCCTCACATCTCTTGGAGGGAGGAGGGTATTAATATGTCTTGTGGCTACATGAGAACAAAATATCCAGGACAGGAACAAAGTGAGAGCACAGGGAGGCAGATGGGTGACAGTTTCCCATGTCTGTGGGTGACTGTGGATACAGATGGACTCGTCAAATGTCTAACTTGAGCTGATCCGGATGACATCAGTAAGGGACGTTTCAATCAAAGAGGCTCACAAGTAGAAAAGGAAGACAAAATATAACTTTCTTTCTTCCAATATGACAAATATTCTTAATGGGGTTTGTGTCATCTGATAGAGGGATCTTGAGATTATGGTGTCTGGGGGAAATATTTCAATATTCAATACCCTACAGGATGATTAGGGGAAAAAAGTCCCCTGGCACGTGTTAGTGGCATACTGGTGAGGAAGCACTCTCATGAGCTTATGATCCTCCTACCTTTTGTTTTTTAACACACCCTTTCCATTGGGCCATAGTAGTCCCTAATTGTGAGCACTGTGTTCTACATGCAGGCTAAAAACTGTCAGCACTATATAGTACTTGGAGCTTTTAAACTGAAAATAACAGTAAAGAATAAAAACAACAAAGAGAACAATATTTGGAACGTGTGTTGGATTCATGACCTTGAAAAACTCTCCTTAAGCCTTACTTTCACAATTTCTAAGTAGGAACACAGGTGGTTAAACACTTCGGTAAATCCACATGACATGATGTATTTTAAAGTCACTTGGAACTATTAGTCAATTTAGAACTATTAGTCAATTAGTCAACAACAGTCAACTATTAGTCAATACTGAGATACCTGGTTTTATCTCAGGTGAGATCCTAGGCGTCTCTTACAACACTAGATTCTTCTTCCATTCTTAGGAAAAGACAGATTAGGACTTGAAAAAATAGAATGGTTTATTTGAATATTTACCCTGGGTTAAATCAAGAATGGAACGATCTTATCTAAGACCTCTTCATTTAGATGGAGTGTGAATGATAAGGTAGAGTTCTGTCTTTACTACAGCTCTACAGTAACACCTTGTGTGGACTACCAAAAGGATGACTGCCAGAGACTCCATGGTTTATGGAATGACCCACCGGATACATATTCTGCCAAAAGCTAGTTGTACACATGACAATGGGATTGATAATATTTCAGGCTAGAAACTTTGCACAAAACTCAAAATCAGTGCATATAAAGTCATTTGGTGTTGTCTTACATTACGGATCCAGCAGAAATGGGACCAGGACAGAGATATTACAGAGAATCAATTCTTACCTTTACAACATTGATTTTGAAACCAATAATCCATCTCTGGGAAAAGAATCATCGCAGGGGGAAAAAAAAGGCTTAGGTTAATATCATGAGATTAGAGCCTTGTATATTTAGCCTATTTTCTGTGTCTGAAGGAATATAGGAGATCACCTTGACCCTCTTAAGGTACAAAAGAAGGGAATACGTGTCGGCATAAGATACCAAGGCACAAAGTAAGACATTTTCAGAGGATATTTGTGAAATGATGAAGGAGAGTGATATGGAATAAAGTTAGTTGACCATGAGCCTGAGCACCAAAGTTCTTACCAGATTTTTCATACTGTAGACTGGGGATGAGGATTCACCTTCTGTGAGCCAAGTTTCATGTCTCTTAGCTCTGGGCTGGAGTTCAATTTGTCTGAAAATTTCCTAATAGCTGTTAATGCCCTGACTCTATGACCCAGGAGTGTGTGTGTGTATGTGTGTGTGTGTGTGTGTGTGTGTGTGTGTGTGTGATAAAATGTGTGTATTCTTGATCAGAATTAAATAGAAAGCAAGTTTATAGTAACACCAAAAATAAAAACTCAGTTACATGGAGTAAAAAAACAGGTTGGCAAAGGATTTTATCTAAAGACTATTTGAAATTTTGTTTTAAGGGTGAATTCATGCATACTTACCAACACAATACCTTTTGCATTCTTTACTTAAGTACTTAAGTAAAAAGAATACTTTAATTTTAGTGATTCTCATGTGCATATTCTTGTAAAAAGGTAATTTTTAAGTAATATTTCGAACTCTTCTATTCAGCCATATATAGATACTGTCTTTCCAACTTCACACGTGGTGACTTCGGCCAGAGATTTTATATATATAACTCCCTCTGCACAAATTTAAATATCTAAGGCATTGTGTTCTTGAGCTAGTAACATAATAGCTCGGTTTTATATTTTATTGCAACAAATTCCTCCATTTCAGTCTGCTACTTTTATTGAGAGAAATACATACAAAAACGAAACGATTTAAAATATACATAAAAGTTGCTAGATAGAAATGTCCATATCTTTTTCTGTTATATTTAATGTCTACTAATCTGAACCTACATCCATACATAGATTTATGCAATTGGATAAAAATCTTACAATCATATCTTAAATCCTACCCATTTGTGAAGATTAGTCTGATCATCTAATTTGGTGAGGTAGGATTGTAGTAATTTCACTAGTGCTTGGCTCAAGACTATGTCCACAGGGAAATCTCACAGCATTTCATCAGCTTATGAACACTAGTTCAGTCATAGAACACTATGCTAGTCAAGCCACATCATTCAGACTCATACTTTGGCAGGTGACAACTTCCCTATGACTATAGAAGTCCCCCCATTTCAGGTAGAAAGAGTCAAGGATCCTTTTTTAAATTTTTGTGTTTTGTTTTGTTTTGTTTTCCAAGCAATTCACAGTCCTAATACAATGAATATAATAAACATGTGTGTCTCTCTCTAAAATGCGAGTGACTGGCTTTGTCAAATGCTCCACTCTACCCAGCTCAGCAGCTTTTGATGTCTCAGGAAAAGGACAATATGTGACAGAAAACAATCAGACAGGAAAAGAAAAGTGTGCGGGAAAGTGGTCTCACTGTTTTGCTCTTCCCTAACTTTCTCTGAATTGAGTCCTCAAATGATGAAAGTGATCGTGTCTAAGTATTGTCTACCTTCCGTTCTCCTTCTGCTGGACTACAGAACTTCTCAGTAACATGGCGGCTTCTCTTCCTTATCACTCTTTCTCTTCTTCTCTCGTTAACCCCTTAAAATTTAGTGACTAGTCCTTTCTAGTTTAATAGAGATCTCCTAGTCACAAAATTAACTGGTCTTTTCTCAATTCTCAATATGTTTTTCTTAAGCTTCTGAGCCTGTTGGCTATCTGCTGCTTGAGTCTCTCAATAAGACAATGATCTTCCTGGCTTTTCTTCTACATGTTTGGTTTCTCATTTTCCACTTTCCTCTCATTTGCTCTTCTCACACTCCTTGCAAGTAAGCATCCTACCATCTTTTCAATTATCTTTTCTTTCCCATTCCTTTATTTTCTCCCTGGCTGATTTTATTAACACTCATGATTTTTAGTAATCACTTCCATGTAAGAAAAGCTTCTATTTTTAGCCCCAACCTCTGTCTCTCAAGCTTCTGATTTTTCAGTTATATGCTGGACAATTTGACTTTATGTTTACTGACCCTTGAAACTTTCAACACCCAAACACGAATTAATTTACTCTCCTAAACTTTTTCTCCTGGATGTCTCAACTTCTGTTCATTGTTCGACCATCTTCCAAGGGACCTAGGTTCTTTGGGCCATGCGTGGGATTCTTAAGGTATGTGGATTTCTTGATATAAAGTGTAAAGCATTATGTTTGTATTACTTTTATGCTTCTTTATTCAGAAGAAAGCTTTTAGAATTTTTATTGGTTTTTCAAAAGGGTCAGATATCAAAAAAAAAAAGCTTAAAAAAATCCTTGCTGCACAGCCAAATTTAACATCTATTTTTCTTTTATGTATCATGAACAATATATACAAATCTAAATTTTTAGGCTACCCTTGCAAGAATATTGTTTACATTATAGCTATTACATACCAGAATAAATTATAGGTTATTGATTTGGTTTTCCTCAATAATAGAGAATAAGCGGACCCTTCTTTGTCCATAAAGGAAGTTTAAATCTTAGATTTTAGAAAATTACAAAATTAAAAGTCATTTCTAAATTTAAAAAAGTTTATTAGTCATTTTATCTCTTTTGCTAAATACTTTATTTGGGGATCAAAACAGTGTAGTGTTTATGTGTGTGGACAGCTTAGTTTTGTGTCTATCATGTATTAGGGACTCGTGTAAAACTAAAAAGTCAATTTGAAAAATCTAGCTGCTTGACATCAGATGGATGAGAAGAGGTTACACTCTCCACCAACTCAACTGTTATAACATCAGGGTGACTATTCTAAGAAAACATAGCTGAGACTATGTTTGAAAGCATTAGATTGCTCTTTGTATGCAATGGCGTCAAAATCTGAATCTTCTCTACACACGGAATATGCTCATATTTAATAAGGGCTCTTTTTCTGTTTCGTTTTTCCTTTGCCTTTTCTTCCTGAGGCTTAACGGACTCAACTTCGTGATCAGAAAATCAACCACAGTGTTGATTTCTTACTTTCCTTTTACGTGGCGCAATTCTGTTTTGTGTTGTCTCTCATTTTATTTATCACTGGCTGAAATAAACTCTCTAAATTAGACTTCATTACCTATAAATTCATGTTTCCGTATGTTCTGTGCCAGAGACTGTGTTAGGTGTCAGACACAAAGGACAACGAGATATAGTTCCTGCTCTTAAGGAATCTAACAAATGTGTATCCACCTTACAAAATATTGCTGCATTTGTACTAATATTATTAGTACTATTCGTCATTTTTAATGATTATTGTACCTAGTCCCAGCAAAGGGCATCTGCAATACTTTTTATGATACTACAGATTGCTCAGGAGAAGTAATGTTCTCTAAAATAAGCAATATTTCTTATAAAGGTGGAGAAGTGTTGTCAATTTTCTCCTTGAACTTCTACCCCCTTGTAATCAGGAACTAATTAATTAATTAGTAATATTTCTGAAGTGGATTAAAGATGAGCAGCATCACACAAATGCTAAGTATTTTATTTTTTTTTTAATTTTTTTTTTTCAATGTTTATTTATTTTTGGGACAGAGAGAGACAGAGCATGAACGGGGGAGGGGCAGAGAGAGAGGGAGGCACAGAATCGGAAACAGGCTCCAGGCTCCGAGCCATCAGCCCAGAGCCCGACGCGGGGCTCGAACTCACGGACCGCGAGATCGTGACCTGGCTGAAGTCGGACGCTTAACCGACTGCGCCACCCAGGCGCCCCACAAATGCTAAGTATTTTAAAGCCATGTGTTGCCTCATGTCCTAGATAGGACTTCTTCAAGTTTGGAAAGGACAATTTGAACAAATTATGTTTCATCCAAACGGAAAAGCTAGGCATATTCCAAAGGCAGGGATTAGGTGAAAGTACAAGGACCTGGTTGGGAAAGTGCAAATGTAATCAAGAAAATGAGAATTATCCTTTACGTTTCTCCCCATTTCCCATGATCATAAAAACAAGAGATTTGTGCATTTCTATAAAAATGTTGGAGAGAGAATACAAATTTATTAAAATAGTGAAGGATTACAATTTTTCTCACACTTACGGAATTCTTAATAGAGCTAAGGCAGGACTTCCTAATAAAGGAGCTTATTTCATAAGGCTCTTAATTCCAAGACCAAAACATCTAATTTGGAGTCTACATTATCTAGATCTAGATCCATTACCTGAATTTGTAAGATACTTACCAACCCCTTCCTATACCTTGGTTTCCAAAGCTGAAGACTATACCAATGCCTGGGAGGAGCAAAGGAAAGAAGAATCAAGGCCAGTGCCCCACGCTGATCCAGGCAGAAGCCAAACCAGGGTACTTATGTTCTAATGTGAGCTTTCTGTCCTAATGATTTCTCACCTAAACTATTCAGCAAATTTATTAGATCATACTTAGTTTTGTGATTTCTAAACGTGAGTCATATGGGAAATTCAACTCTTGTAGGAATTGTATAGGCATGCCTTGATGATATTGCTGGTTCACTTCCAGACTGCTGCAATAAAGCAAATATCACAATAAAGCAAGTCAAACGAATTTTTTGGTTTCCCAGTGCATATGAAAGTTATGTTTATGCATACTGTAGTCTATTATGTGTGCACTAGAATTATATCTAAAAACTGTATATATCTTAATTAAAATATACTTTATTGCTAAAAAATGTTATCATCTGAGCTTTCAACCAGTCATAATCATTGACCACAGATCACCAGAACAAATATAATAATGAGAAAGTTTGAAATATCGGGAGAATTATCAAAGTTTGACACATGAAGTGAGCAAATGCTGTTGGGAAAAAATGGCACCAATAGATGTGCTCAACACAGGGTTGCCACAGACCTTCAGTTTGTAAAAAATGCAAGCTCTGCAAAAACAACAAAGCAATAAACAATAAAGCAAAAACAATAAAGCAATAAACAATAAAATGAGGTATGTCTGTATTTGTTTCAGTTTGGTAAAGGTAGTTATTTTGGAATCTTTCCTTACATCTCTTCCTTTTAAAGCCAATGAGACAGATGTTACAGAACAATGAAAACGAGAGGCCAATCAGAAAGCATTACTATTGCATGGTATTATTACATTGTACCATTCGCTTGGTTAATGGGGTTTGGCATCAACTCAGCATCAACCACTGTGGTTTATCCCAAGTGACTGCTCATAAGTACAGGGTGTTACGTGCCCTTTAACATCTTTTGGGGGCATAAATGATGGTATCTGAGATGTACCTCTCTCCACTTCATCTGAAGTGGATTAAATGATGTCATCCAATCTTTCCTACCTTCATCTGAGACACTGACAGTTAGACTTCTTATAATGTTCCACTGAAAAGGAAAACAGCAATGAAGCATACTTTCTGGACAGATAGCCACCTATTTACAGTATTTTTGTAAATATAAGTTCTCTTCTGGGAGGTGTGCCCAGAATTCGATGCAACTTGCTAAAGTTATAGTGTATCTACTCTATCTTCCTGTAAGATAGCAGATAGCCATCAATACTGAATGAATGGCAGGGGATCCCATAAACTTTGACAAAGGGTCTCTCAGAGCAGTTGTTTAGAGGACAAATCTAAATAGCTGAGAAGGATATTGATGGTAAAGGTGGTGGTGTATGATAAGCCCTGTTACTTTTACAATTCCTGCAACGTGCACCATCACCCATAGTCAGCCATGCCAACCGAGACTTCAAAACGGTAAAAATACACATATGACTTCAGGGACTCTGAACTTTCATCACAAGGCTTGGGCTATCTATTCCCTCCCAAGGTACTAGTTATCAATGACAAACTCTTTTAGATCATGGAGACTAGAACTAGGGTGTAAACCATCCAAGCAGACAGGGAGCCCAGACTCAGAGCATCAAGGATCAAAAGAGAGAAAATCAAAGTTCAAATGTTGAGTGTAAATGGGAGGAACAGAGCGGCAAGAGAAAAGTAACACGCTGAATGAAACGTTTAGTCTGTAAGCAAGCAAGAAGTTTTCTGTGAAGAAGTTAAGTTTGTTATCCCATTTCCGGTGTTGGGGTGTGTCAGCCTAAAGGGGTGGCTTTTAAGGTGGTCAGTTGGGTGTGGCTTAAAGGTCCAAGCTTTAGGTGTTCTTTCTCTTCGTGGTACAAAGTGGTGGCCTATTTATTCAGGACCTTCTATCATTTCACTCCTTACCGGGCATGGCTTTTTCCGGGAGCATCCGGATGTTTTCTGAAAGCTTTATCTTTATCAGCGACTTAACACAGGTTCCTCCGCTTGAAACTTGACTCTCTGCATAAAGGCAGCTTGCTTATCAGATTAACTCATCTACCCTAGTGTGATTGTAAAGGTATTTTTTTAAATGTTTATTCATATTTTGAGAGAGCGTGAGCGGGGGAGGGGCGGAGAACAAAGGAGACACAGAATTGGAAGCAGGCTCCAGGCTCTGAACCTACAGCGCAGAGCCTGGCGCCGGGCTCCAGCTCACAAACCGTGAGCTCATGACCTGAGTGGAAGTGGGACATTTAACCGACTAAGCCACCCAGGCGCCCCTACGTGATTGTGAAGGTTTATGTGATAGTGCATTGCTCTTCCAAGGGAAACGGAATTTTTTTTTTAAGGCAATGTCCTAACCCAAAGAATGGTTGTACACACTTGTGAAGCCCTTATGATTGAATACAAGATGAAATTCACTCTCTTACTAAGATACGCCACAAAGGAAACTATCTACGGCGGATTCTTGAACAACAGGAATTTGAGCTGCATCGCTCCACTTACATGTGGACTTCTTTTGTTGTTGTTGCTGTTAATAAATACAGTGCAGTAATGCAGTAATGTACATGTACTTTCTCTTCCTTCTGATTTTTGTAATAACATTTTCTTTAGATTACTTTATTGTAAGAATACAGTATATAATACATGTAACATACAACATAGGTGTCCGTTGGCTGTTTATGCAATCGGTAAGGCTTCCAGTCAACATTCGACTGTTAAGTTTGCAGGGAGTCAAAATGTCCATGCAGATTTTCAACTGGACAGAGGTTGGCACCCTAACCCCTGCTTTATTCAAAGGGCAACTGCATGTATGTGGTAGTTGTGAAGAAAATCAAATCCTAAAGTCACTTTGCCTTGGTTCCAACTCCCGCTCTGCCACTTTCTAACAATGTGACTTTGAACTAGTTCCACGGTCTCTCTGTGTCTCAGTTTCCTCATCCATAAAATTGGTATAATGAGGGGCGCCTGGGTGGCGCAGTCGGTTGAGCGTCCGACTTCAGCCAGGTCACGATCTCGCGGTCCGTGAGTTCGAGCCCCGCGTCAGGCTCTGGGCTGATGGCTCAGAGCCTGGAGCCTGTTTCCAATTCTGTGTCTCCCTCTCTCTCTGCCCCTCCCCCGTTCATGCTCTGTCTCTCTCTGTCCCAAAAATAAATAAACGTTGAAAAAAAAAAATTGGTATAATGAAAACAGTTAGCTTACATGATGGTTATGGGGATGAGTCAAGTAATTTAATTACTGGAACACTACTAGCTCTATGTAAGAGTTAGTAATTATTATTCTGGACAGAGAGTATGGTATATTGGTACGCAACTCTTGCTCTGGCATTAGACCCGTCTGTATTCAAATCCAAACTGTTCTAGGTACAAGACCTTGGAGAAACTACCTAATCTCTCTGTGTCTCAGTTTCCTCATCTACAGAATGGGTTGTAAGAATTAAATCAGATTATACATGTATATGGTTCACGTATGGTAAATGCTAGCAGTTGTCCCTCTCCCCCCCCCACCGCCATTTTCCATTTTGCTTGACTATTTCTCCACAGGGTTATATTGTGTCATGGTCTAATGATATCTGGATATAAATGTTTTTATATGAGTGTTATAAGTATCCAGATTGAGAAGAACAGTTGAGTAACAGAGTAATACCACGTGTTATTATGTGCAGAATGTTTCCTCAATTCTCCTTCTTAAGAGTTTTACACAGTTAAAAAAGCAATTAATGAAGAAAGCCATTGCTATCTAGATGTTGATTAGTATTGGTTGTAAAGTAAGGTTTCGCAGGTGAAGATTTATTCCCATTTTTGGACTGCATATTTCTGGAAAGTTTAGGCGTCAGAGCCCCATGGCTTGTGTCTCAGCAGTTCCTGGTAAATGTGATTACACTCAATCTTTGTGTTGAAGTTCTCTATGCAAATGCAGGAGGCTCTTGCCTTGAGAAAAATCTTTAAAAGTTGCACAGCTCCCCAGAAGCAGAGGTTGGGAGGGAGGCATGCTTTGTGTCATACACATTAATTCAGTTGGCACATTACAATGTTAAACTAAATGACATTATTACAAAGCTGTGCTAAGAAGTGTTGACAGGTCCATATGGTAATTTTACAATGTATAATGAACACACAGACTCCTTTCTTGCAGAAATTTATAGTTCAAATCTATACCCAGGATATCCAGTTTTATTTCCAGAAACTTAAATTGACTTATTACGATGTAGTGAATGTATAAATTAGTTCCAGTAGTTAAACTGAAACATTTCCCTACAGACTCAATTAGATTCATTAATCTGCTGTGTAGACCTGTAAACGGCCCATTGTTCTTTTCCCCCCAAAATGTCAAAAACTATTTCTCTAACTATAAAATATTTCCTGCAAAAACTGTTTTAAATGGTCAGAATTATTGTATATTAGAAACCCAGACCTACAAATTATCTTATTGCACTGCCACTTTTTTTATTCCAAAGAAAAATAGGGTCCAGCCCTTGCCAAGTAATTTAGTGGGGTTAGTCACTGGATTTGGTGCTCTATCACACTGAAAATGCAGTGAAATGAAGAAAAGACCATTTTTTTTTCCCTTGTCCTACTGGATAAATCAGCTGGCAAGGGGCACATCGTGTATGTTCCTAACCCCACAGGTTTTTCATCTGAAAACGTGTTTACGTACCTCCCTCTACCTGAAGCGTGGCAGCTGATCAGTTCATTGTGATGTTCCATGGGGGCTGAACAAAATAATACAACCTGTTAATGAATTCCACTTCAAATGATGCACACCCGTGTCTTACCGATTTCAAAATACTACCCTCCATGTGGGGACTCAGGATACCGCTGCACAGCACAGCTTTAAACACAACTTCTTTAAAGCGACTTTATGGAATTTAACAACAACAAAAAACCCCCACAAAACTTGCTTTATTGATGAAAGTGGCTGCTTTTACTTACTGCCTGATATTTTTTTGGCTTCTGTGATTTATTAGACATTATTTCTTGTTTGAAAAACCTTTGCAGCTCTTACCTTTGACTTTATTTTCTAATGGCCCAGCTTTAATAATCTTCAGAGTCGCGTTTAATGGTAACTATGATCATGTTTTTAGTCTTGGGTAGTCATGGAATGATTCCAGTTTAGAGATGAGAGGGGAGATGGGGCGCCTGAGGGCTCTGCCGGTTAACATCCCACTCTTGGTTGCAGCTGAGGTCATGATGTCACGGTTCCTGGGTTCGAGCCCCGAGTTGAGCTCTGCCCTGGCATTGTGAAACCTGCTTGGGATTCTCTCTCTCCCTCGCCTCTCTGCCCCTTCCCTGCTCGCTCTCTCTCTCAAAACTAAATAAACAAACAAACATAAATACACAAATATTTAAAAAATAAAGATGAGATAAGAGCTGTCTGGGTCATTCTCAGACAGACTGACATTGATGTGATCTGAAATTGAAATATTTAAGACTCATTTGATTGTATTTAGCAGAAAACAATTCCAAGCCTGGCGGGGGGCGGGGGGGTAGTGCAGTCATTTTTAAGGATATGGGAGTGTCTCATATGCAAGGAATAGAAAACAAGTGGTCCTCAAGGATGATTTGGAAACAATAATTGAAATACCATCTGTGAGCATCTTTCTCCTTTCTTTATAGCTATTTCATTTTTATTCATTATTACCTCAGTACCACTTTAGCTTTCTCTATGTCTTTGGTCCAAGGAGTAGAAAATCTGGCTGACAGAGGCTCTCCAATTCTTACATATAGGCTGAATTCTCTCCCATCTCAGTACCCATTTTAGGAAGACATTCTAGCGGTGCCTGGGTGGCTCAGTCATTAAGCGTCCAACTTTGGCTTAGGTCATGATCTCATGGTTTGTGAGTTCGAGCCCTGCGTCCGGCTCTGTGCTGACAGCTCAGACCCTGGAGCCCACTTTGGATTCTGTGTCTCCCTTTCTGTTTCCGTTTCTCTCTGTTCCTCCCTTGCTCACACTCTGTCTCTCTCTCCTTCAAAAATAAACATTACAAAAAAAATAAAAGAAAGAAAGAAAGAGATTCTGATTGGTCTAGATTGCTTTAGTTACTAGTACTGGGACAACCGCATGTGACTATACTGGTCGGACAGTATATAAAAAAATAAGTTACTCTCCCTGGATAATTGGGAGAAAAAAAAAAAAAAAGAGAGAGAGAGGTAATTCACACAAATGGTAGTAGGTAAGTCGAGGCCAGCTTTTGGCTGAATGCATATATGTAACAAACATCTACCTTATTTTCTTAAGTTTTTATTTATTGTGAGAGAGAGGGAGAGAGAGAAGAAGAGAAAGAATACCAAGCACTGTCAGCGCAGAACCCGATGAAGGACTCAGTCTCACAAATCGTGAGATCATGACCTAAGCAGAAATCAAGAGTCAGATGCTTAACCAACTGAGCCACCCAGGCACCCCTATCTACCTTAGTTTTAAATGCCCTGCCTCTAAGATAGTTACATGTCTCCTTATCTCCAGTCCAAGAAAATACAGAAAGTTAGAGCAGTAGGTGATCCAAAAGTAGAGATATTGGACTTTTCCTCCAGGATGATATTTCCAGTGAGAACTAGAATGTGTTGGAATAATCAGCTTCCTGTTCACAGTCCCATGTTCATCTGCTCACAGGACACGCACAATTTTCCTGCCAATGTGTAGCATAACATTTCCTTCCCCCACCCTTTTCATTTCATTAATATGGAGGTGGGGAAGGGGTGTGCCAGATTCTTCTTACAACATATTTTCCCCTAATTTTTCAACTTATCACCTTCTTTCTTGGAATCCTAGCTTTTCATGACAAATCGAAGAGTTCTCATTTGTGCAAATCTGCTCAATGCTAATATCTGCACCTGCACTTCTGGGGTGTGGTAAAGCAGCCACCCATGTACAATAAGGGTGAATCTCCTACCTCTCGGAAGGACAGAAGGCCTGAAATCAGCAAAACCAGCTCAAGCATTCCCCTGCCCTTTTGATTTGGTAAGTGCTTCTGTTCAGGCAGCCTGCCCCATGGCTCAGCACATTGCATTTCAGTTCACATATTTATTGAATACCTTCTATGTGCCAGGTACTGTGTTATATACTTCTAGAGATGAAAAATGAGTAATATATTGTTTCTGCCCTCAGAGACTGCCACTTTGATGGAGTGATAAGAGAGTCTTAAAAGGAATTCTGATACAAGGGACAATAAACCTGGTGGGAGAAACCAGGCTAAATTTCTTAGAAATGGATTTAAAGGATGATTGGGAATTTGATTTAAACAAAAACAAAACAAAACAAACAAACAATAACAACAACAACAAAAAACAACGATGTTGGGTATATTAGGTCCACTGGTATCCTCCTATTTAGAGTCTAGTCTTAAATAGAATGTAAGTGTAGAAGCTAGCAGGGAAGTTCAGGATGTAATTGAACTAAGGATCTAACTGAGCTCCCCTCTCTTCTCATCCCAAGGAGAAATGAGGGAAGATGTGGGAGAGGAGAAAATGGGGCAGAATAAGTGGGAATAGAGCCTGATCTTGAATAAAGCTTCAGTGCAGAATTGCTTGTGTCACATGTAAATTCAAGTAATGTTTCTAGAGGGTCTACCATTTGCCAGGAGCTATCACACAATACGTGCCCTGTCATTTTATAGACGAGTACATTGTCTGAAAGAGGTAGGAGATTAGCTTAAGACACGACATAAGTAGAACAGCCGGGAATTGAAGCCAATATGCTGGACATAAAAGGTGAGAAAATTCTTCATGAGAATTAAACATTCATCAAGAGAATTAAAGGAGTGAGTGGGCAAGAGTTCATGACCTTGCTTTCTTGTTGGTTGCTTTGATTTCCCCCTCTCTTCTCTATAGTTCTTGCCCCTTTAGACAACTTAATGTTCATTCATTTATTTTAACAGAGATAGAGAGATAGAGGCAGAGACAGAGACAGAGAGAGAGGAAAAGCTCAAGTGGGGGGCGGGGGGGGGACAGAGAAAGGGAGAGAGACAGAATCCCAACCAGGCTCCGTGCTGCCAGCACAGAGCCTGATGTGGGGTTTGAAGTCACGAACCATGAGATCATGACCTGATCTTAAATCATGAGTTGGACGCTTAACCTACTGAGCCACCCAGGCACCCCTCTAGTTATCTTTTAGATTCTGCTCCTATAACCAGATATCCCCGCTCAGGCCACTAACTAACAACATCTCTCTATAGTTGTATATTCAAAAAAAATTTTTAATGTTTATTTTTGAGATAGAGAGAAAGAGAGAGAGAGAAAGCACGAGTGGGGGAGGGGCAGAGAGAGAGGGAGACAGAGGATGTGAAGCAGGCTCCGAGCTGACAGCAGAGAACCGATTCGGGGCTTGAACTCACAAACCATGGGATCATGACCTGAGCTGAAGTCGGACACTTAACCAATGAAGCCAGGTGCCCCTTTATAGTTTTATATTCAAAATCTCCTAATGACAGTATATTATTGGCCAAGTCATCATCTCTATGGAGCGAAGCTTTGGGCTAGACTTCTTCTAGACTATAAACCATGGGTCAGATGTCCATGATGATCCAAAAAGCCATGGCCAAGATGGTTGAATCAGGTGACTTGACTTTCGATATAGAAAAATCTCTTAGAAGTGACTCAATAAGGACAACAAGGAAAGCTAAGAGATATTATCATTTCAGGCACTGGAAGTAATGCAACATTGATCTTGACCTGCTCAAAGAAAAGCTGAACTCTGAGAGGTGTTATCTGTTTCAAAATGAAAGTACATTCCTTAAGCTACGTATTGTTATGTACGTACCTTTTTGTCTTCCGTTGCAATAGCTGGTCAGTGGTAGAGCTTGATGATAGCAAAGAGATTAAGAACACAGACTTTGGATCATGTAGCCATATGCTCAATTCTTAGACTGGCTGCTTGTTATCTGTAGGACTTTAGTAAGTTACTCACATTTTCTAAGCCTCTTTTTCCTCATCTCTAAAATTTCTGGTTGTATTTAATGGAGTTTGTATAAGGGTCAAATGAAATAATATCTGTAAACTGCACATAGTAAGCAGATAGCAAAAGACAGACTTAAAAATAACTAATATTGCCCTAAGATTAATAGATGCTCATGAGCAAGAGTTACTTAGAAGAAATTAACGAAGAAACAGAAGAAATTAATTGCAAAATGAGCTTTCACAAACCTTGGATTTGTTGTAGTTTTTACTTTATAAAAAAAGAAAATGATACAGGAGTGCCCGGGTGGCTCAGTCAATTAACTGTCTGACTCTTGATTTCAGCTCAGGTCATGAGCTCATGATTCGTGAGATCGAGCCCCCGCGTGGGGCTCTGCGCTAACAGCACAGAACCTGCTTGGGATTCTCTCTCTGCCTTTCTCTTTGTCCCTCCCCCACGTGTCTTCTCTCTCTCTCTCTCTCTCTCTCTCTCTCCAAATAAATAAATAAAGATTCAAAAAACAGAAGAAAACCTGGGCTGGGAACTAAGAGATAGATATGGTTCTATTTAGTGCCCTATTTAGTTTGAAAAATAGATATTCTAAATTTACATTCTTTGAGTAAATATACCTTTCCCATAAAAATTTCTAAAAGAGGCTTTATAATTCTTAAAAAATTAATGTGCTAATGACCACATGTAAAGATGAAACTGAATGTTAACGCCATAGTAGGTTGTGCCAAGATTTTATGCATAAATAAATGATAGTGGCACATTAAAAAAATGTATACAAACATAAAAGTACAAAGTTCGTAAAGCAAATTAATCACAGTTTATTTTTTTGGTGTGTTTTAAAAAAAAATGTCATTGATGACCTTTCAGAAGTGAAGACAAGTAAAGCAATAACGCTTGAGTTTTGGGGGGAAAACATTAAAAATAATCCCTTTTGATACATAAGAACATTTGCATATCCAAAGCCAGCTTCTCAACAGTGCTGTGTGTTTTTTTGTGAATGATCAACCCTCTAATTAGCCAATTATCATTGCAAATAGAGAAAGGGACAAAAATCACAAACTGTTAGTAACTTAAAATAGAAATCTGTATCACTACATATGAAAGAAGAGTTTAAGTAGAATAAGAGGCTGAGGATCAGAATGAAATTGTTTTTAAACCTTTGCTGAGATAAAAATAATATTTTACAATATGGTGTTAACTTTTCTCTGAGTAATGAGAGCAATTTTTGACATCTGCACGACTGTTAAAAGCAGTGTGTATTTAATTCATTAAAATAATACAAAGTAGCTTTAAAATGTTTCATAACCTCTATTAAAAACAATCCCGAATATTGGAGGGTATTTATAGTTATAATTACCAATATTAACTGGAGTCAATGTATCTCCAAACGGTGAATGAAGCACACCCCTAGCATTTGGAGATCAGTTGTAACTATCACCCTCTGTAATTGTAGCTAGTAAGAATCAACAGAAAATTAAAACAATAAGCCTTATGCAGGGGTGCCTGGGCGACTCAGTCAGTTAAGCGACTGACTTCGGCTCGGGTCATGAGCTCACAGTTCATGAGTTCGAGTGAAACCCACATGGGGCTCTGTGCCGACAGCTCACAGCCTGGAACCTACTTTGGATTCTGTCTCCCTCTCTCTCTGCCCCACCCCTGCTTGCGCTCTCTCTCTGTCTCTCAAAAATGAATGAACATTAAAAAAATTTAAGACAATAAGCCATGTGCAGAGTTAACCCACACTAGGAAATGTTTTAAATAAGTCCAGGTGTCACCAAAAATTACCAGGCAGATGCCCATGAAAAGTAAAACCAAAGTACAGTAGGCTGAAAGTCCAGGAATAATTACATGCTTCTGTCAATCACAAACACAAATGTAGTGTTGTGTAGAAAGTACATTTCTGCATAAGGATTTGTCATTATTGCAACGCACTGCTCTAAGGCAAAGACGTAGAGTCTTTCTCTGTTTATTCAGTGGATTTGTCACTCACAAAAAGATTCACTGCTTTAACAATTGTGCAATAGGATGCAAGGAGTGGACAGTTCCAAACTGACTCTCAGGCACAAGCTCCTCCTATCAAAAAGCTATGCCCCATTTATACAGCCAATCTCAGTGACCTGGTTAAATGAGTCTCTCATGGTAAATTAAACATTGGCCTTCTGATTTGTACATTTGCTTGTTATGTATTGTTTCGTAGGGGTCAAACCCTTGACATATTAATCCCTGAGTGAATTAATGAAGTAGATATTCTCCATGTGCATAGCTGAGGTATGGACTCTGGAATAGGGAAGCTACTCCAAGTTATAATTCATCTAAAAAGTCACAGGCCAGCAATGGCTCAGCCATTTAAGGAAAACATGTCATTTGCAGTGGATTACATTTAATTAAACATGGCAAATGTTTTTTTGCAATGCTGAGCGACTGAAAGGATTATTAATTTACAATACAAGGCAATTAATTGAACAATATAAAATTTGGATCTCCTAAATGCTTTCTCTATTTTCTAATTATTTTATTTACATTACAGATTTGGTACTAACCACATACAGTAAAACCTTGGTTTGCAAGCATAATTCGTTCCAGAAACACGCTTATAATCCAAAGCACTTGTATATCAAAGTGAATTTCCCCATAAGAAATAAAGGACACTCAGATGATTCATTTCACAACCCCAAAATATTCACATAAAAATGATTACAATACTGTAATATAATACAAAATAACAAAGAAAATACAAAATATAAAGAAAAATAAACAAATTAATCTGCACTTACCTTTGAAAACCTTCAGGGCTGGTGTGAGGGAGAAAAGAGAGAGGAGGGTTATTGTGTAGGATGTCTTTCGCTCTCACTACTGGAATCACTGCTATCTATTGGCTCCATGAAATATTTCTGTTTTCTTGCAACTTTAACAAGGAACCTACCCAAAGACACTTGCTTTTACCTCCTCTTGAGGATTTCTCGCAATAAAGCAGCAGAAGAAAGGGTCTATATCTGCAGGCAGCCTGACTTAGAATGAAGCAAAGCATTCCTAAGCTTACTCTTGAATAGAAAAACAAAGGACTGTCCATAGGTGCTTTGAAGTGGCAAAAAATACACCGGTGCCAGTTGTGGGCATCTTCCAACATTCCAAAAAATCACTGATTTCTGCCTGAGTCAGAGCATCCAAACATAGGAGATGATCACCCACAATCCCACGGCGAGAGAGAGAGAAGAACCATTGGCCCAGTTGCGATCATGTGACATTCAGCATCACATACTACTCATATTGCAAGACATCGCTCATTTATCAAGTTAAAACTTATTAGAAATGTTTGCTCTCCCTGCAGAACAATTACTCGCAATCCAAGGTTTTACTGTGCTTCTCTCAACGGTGGCATTCACTACAAGTCTGATCTTGGCTTCTACATTGCAAGTTTTTGAGAACATCTATTAATTTCTCCATGCCTCCTCTCACAGCCTAGTGCAATGCTTCACATATTGTAAATAAATACTCACAATTATTTGTTGTATGAGTAAAATGTCTACAGTTTGCATGTCTTGCCATGTCATATTGTCTCTACTCTCCTGTATTTATAGCAGTCAAAGCTTGGAGTGCATTTTCAAGAATCCCCCTCCCCCCACCACCAGAGTCCTGGTTAGACTCCATCAATGAAAGATACTGGTCGATGCTTTAAAGAGAAGGCCAAGTACTAGCTGCCATTGTTTTTGTGGCAGCAAAGGATACATGTGAAAGCTTCTGAACATCTTATCGAAAATCATCCAGTTTTGTGCTGTAGATAACCTTGACCATCAACAGTGGATTCCTGTGGTTCCTCCACTTTATAATGTCCTAAAATCCAACATTGTCTTTCCCTGAACACTTCCATGGTCCTTCCAACAATTACATTAGCTCTAAATCCCTGTATTGAATTCCTTTCTGTCGAAAATTTCTAGGGTAATTACTCTTTTCCTATATACTGACTAATACACGTGAAACTGTTATCCCTCTCTGCTTATCATTCCTATTGTGTCTCTGTTATTAAAAAAAAAAAAGTCTTTAACAGTTTTGAAAATTCTTTCCAGAATGTGGACTGAATTAACAGTGAAGGAAATGTCAGCAACCTCAAATTCCAATTATGCTTTAGGACTCATCTTGTTTGTTCCCCTTACCTCAGAATCATATTACTTCACTGCTTATTGTCCAATCTCTGAAAACAAATGTTTTCATGTGTTTTCTTTATTTTTCTAGTTGTTTAATATGGGAGGGCAAATCTAGTCAGTTATTCATTCTGTCAGGGCCAGAAATGGGGTTTCCTAGTTTATATTTTGGAGAACTGAATTCTCTTTAGAATGGAAAATCTCTCTCTCTCTCCCTCTCTCTCTCTCTCTCTCTGTATGTGTGTGTGTATCTCTTTCTCTGTTTTCAGTAAGCTTATGTGTTATGTTCTTTTTTTAATGTTTATTCATTTATTTTTGAAAGAGAGAGAGGAAGAGAGAAAGTGAGCAGGGAAGGGGCAGAGAGAGAGGGAAAGAATCCCAAGCCGGCTCCATGCTGTCAACACAGAGCCTGATCTCACAAACCATGAGATCATGACCTGAGCTAAAATCAAGAGTCATATGTTTAACCAACTGAGCTATCCAAGTGCTCCCCGCCCGCCCCCCCCCCCCCCAGTATTATGTTATGTGAAAATCAAAACCCTAATTTATTGTGGAATGAAGAAATTTGTCACAATGAAGAATAAGCTGTTTAGTGTGTTAATGTCAAAACTTGTTACCCCAGGAACAAAATTGTTATTATAGAGTTAAGAAGTACAATCAAAAGTTGGCTGAGACAATGGGTGAGTGAGGGGTGCACTACTGATTTTCCTCTTGCTGGGCCCCAGAGAGAGTTGAAAATTCTGAGAAGCCTGGTATACAAAAAATGTGGTCACAATAGTCCTATAGAGGAAAAGGAGGCTGTAATTATTCTTGGTATGAACAAATCCTATGGAGTCCAGAAGCCGTGATGCCTGGTATCTAGCTGAAGCTTTTTTCCCTCTACGTTCCTATTCATTTCTGATTCCTGAACCTATGTAATATTTTTTTTAAATACCAGTCTGTTTTACCTGCTTTCTGATGACTTATGCTCTATGCTCAAATTGCAGTTAAGAGACTGCAGAATTTAGGTAGCAGACAGGAAAAGGTGGTTTGTAGAGATAGTATGCCACCTATAAAAAATTGAACAGGGGATTAGAAGATAATGACTGATTGAGAATATAAAGACAAAGAAGATGAATGTCAGGAACTCTTAGACTTGTTAGGGGTAGAAAGGCCACTAAAACATGGCTTTCTTATATTTGTGGGAAATAAAAGGGAATGGCTAGTATTTACTGGATTGTTAATTTGACATTTACACCCAAAGTCTAGAGCATTTGCTATATATATCTTATATATGGAATACTTTCTCAAAGAGAGAGGTACTAAATGAGATGAGTTATTTCTGGATGTAGTTCTCCAACAAATGTGAATATATACAAATGGGGAATTCTAAAAATTTTGAAAATAACTGGATTTTCTTAAAACAAGAAGTATTTTTTTTTATTATTGCTATTGCTAAAACAAATTTATGGCAGAGTTGTCCTCTTTTATGGAATAAAGTTGTTTTTACCTATGATTAATTTTCTTAAATACATAGACTAATTTTTTTCATAGTAACTTCCTTTATGTTTTGATCTAATGAATACCTGAGTTATTATACTTTGGGGCAGCTTTGTATTTTGCATTTTGTTACTTAAAGTTTGTATGTGACAGTCTATATGAAAATCTAAGTAATTATACGATAAAAATGGTAGGCAATCACCTTTCTGGGCTAGAAATACAACATTTAATTCTTTGTGAAGTTGAAGTTTCAACCAGTCTGAGATTTTGGGCATGCGAGGTTGAAAAAAAATCCTTTAATGTTGAGGTTTTGTGATTCAAAAATAGTAGTCTATTTCAAAGGAAGCAGAGGCAAAAAGGATTTCTTATAAGAATTAGATATTAAAATTTTCTTTTTATATATATATTTATTTATTTGACAAATTTTAAGCTCTTAATGTTAAGAAGACAAAGTGATATATATTCTTTTACTCTATTTGCACTAGTAAAGCAGAATAATATATCTGATGATGATAAGGCTGCACCATTCCCTGAATTTTTATTAAAACCCATCAGATTAAATTTAGCCCAGTACCAGGTAACTCAACACAAGGATGGTTCAAACTCCAGGTTATTTGCAATGAGTCTATTCACCTACTATTCTCTAATTTCCAGGACATTATTCTGTTTAATTTAAATTATTTGTTATAAACTTTCTCAAACTAAATGCACAGGAGGAAATAATTTCTTCCTTTAATAAGGGAGTGGCTAAGAGGACCTTGATAAACTGGAATATTTCTGAAAGGGTAAAAGTCCTAAAAAGTGTACTGTTTGCACAGGAATGACAGAAAGGACCCATAGCACATCATTATTTCTCCCACTTGTACTCAGAGTGATTTCCAAAAGGGAAAAAACTTGAACACGCTCAGAGAAACTTTGAGTCATCAGACATTTTTGCCTGTGACTGCCTACTTAATCCAGTAAGAAAGTGAACATTCATGAGTCAGAGCCCTGAGCCTTGCCGAGTTCACTTAAAAATGACAATGGGATATTGTAGAAAAGAATTTGCACCAAATAATCTGGAAAATATTTGAAATAAACCAGCACTTGGTCAGTCCTATTCTCCCTCCATGTGGGTGTGAAAGAAATAGAATTGTCTCAGGAAATCTTGTTTTCTTATATAGGAATAAGCCCATAGGAAGCTGTAAAGCATCCCCTAGCTTCTGCAAAGGGTGCCTGATAAGATCTGCGGCAAGATGAATTAGATTTAATGTAATGGTGGTGCCGCATTGAGATACTGTGGTTCTGTGTAAATATGTAGATCATTTCTGAAAGTGTTGTTTGTATTTATTTAACATTTGTTTGTAAAGAAAGGTAAAATTTGTTTTAGAATTGACATGTTCATTTGTTAATGCTGCAAGTATTTATTAATAGAAGATAAATAAGTCCTATCATCATCAAGCTATGGTCTAGAAGAAACACACATCAATCAGTACACAAGATAATTGAGTTATGTGCACCGAAGAGAAGAAATATGATACTACAAGACTGACTACCAAAAGAAACCATATCTAGAGATAGGGCCAGATGGTCTCCTGTGAGAAAATAACTAAAGTTTTGGTGAGAGATAACTAAATGAATGTAGGCAAAAGAGAAAGGGAATTCCAGGTAGAAGGGCCCACTTAAATAAGGACTTTTGGAGAAATGAAACACTAATAATTCAAACAAAAAACGAAGGGCAAAATGGTAACTATAAACTCACATTGATCAATAATTATACTAAGTATAATTGGCCTAAATATTAAAAATAAACATTTTCAGGATAGATTAAAAAACAACTAAGATACACTGTTTACAACTGACATAACTTAGATATGAGGACACAGACAGTAAAGGTTGATGTTGAGACAGACGTGTCAGTGTCTCCAGAAGCAAGGGAAACAAAAGCAAAAATGAACTAATGGGACCTCATCAAGATAAAAACTTCTGCACAGTGAAGGAAATAATCAACAAAACTAAGAGGCAACCAATGGAATGGGAGAAGACATTAGCAAATGACATCGGATACAGGGTTTGTATCCAAAATCTATCAAGAACTTATCAAACTCAACACCCAAAAAAATGAATAATCCAGTGAAGAAATGGGCAGAAGACATAAATAGACACTTCTCCAAAGAAGACATCCAAATCGCCAACAGACACATGAAAAGATGCTCAACATCACTCATCATCAGGGAAATACAAATCAAAACCACAATGAGATACCACCTTACACCTGTCAGAATGGCTGACATTAACAACTCAGAAAACAACAGATGTTGGCAAGGATGTGGAGAAAGGGGAACACTTTTGCACTGTTGGTGGGAGTGCAAACTGGTGAAGCCACTCTCAAAAACAGTATGAAGGGTCCTCAAAAAAATTAAAAATAGAACCACCCTACAACCCAGCAATTCCACTACTAAATATTTATCCAAAGGATACAAAAATGCTGATTCGAAGGGGCACATGCACCCCAATGTTTATAGCAGCACTATCAACAACAGCCAAATTATGGAAAAAGCTCAAATGTCCATCAACTGATGAATGGATAAAGAAGTGAGATAGATATAGATATAGATATAGATATAGATATAGATATAGATATAGATATAGATATAGATATAGACAGATATAGATGATATAGATACACATACATTTGCAACAAGTAGATGGAACTAGAGGATATTATGCTAAGAGAAATAAGTGAGTCAGAGAAAGACAAATATCATATGACTTCACTTATATGAAGAATTTAAGATACAAAACAGACGAACATGGGCAAAGGGAAAGGAAAATAAAATAAGATAGAAACAAAGAGGGAGGCAAACCACAGGAGTCTCTTAAATATGAAGAACCAACTAAGGGTTGCTGGAGGGGAGATAGTTGGGGGAAGGGCTAAATGAGTGACGGGCATTAAAGAGGGCACTTGGGATGAGCACTTGGGTGTTATATGATTTAGTGATGAATCACTAAATTCTCTTCTTGAGACCAATACTACACTATATGTTAACTAACTTGAACTTAAATAATAATAAAAGAAGTCAGACATGCCAGTAATAAGCAAGGGCTTTTAAAAGGATAAAAGGGCAATCATCTAGTAAAGTCAATTTCTATACTTTTTTTTTTTAATTTTTTTTTTTCAACGTTTATTTATTTTTGGGACAGAGAGAGACAGAGCATGAACGGGGGAGGGGCAGAGAGAGAGGGAGACACAGAATCGGAAACAGGCTCCAGGCTCTGAGCCATCAGCCCAGAGCCTGACGCGGGGCTCGAACTCACGGAGCGCGAGATCGTGACCTGGCTGAAGTCGGACGCTTAACCGACTGCGCCACCCAGGCGCCCCAATTTCTATACTTTTAATAAGCTGCAAAGTAGACAGATTTTTTAAAAAAATTTTTCTAACGTTTATTTATTTTTGAGACAGAGAGAGACAGTGCATGAATGGGGGAGGGTCAGAGAGAGGGAGACACAGAATCTGAAACAGGCTCCAGGCTCTGAGCTGTCAGCACAGAGCCCGATGCGGGGCTCGAACTCATGGACTGCGAGATCATGACCTGAGCCGAAGTCGGCCGCTTAACCGACTGAGCCACCCAGGCGCCCCTAGACAGAGCTTTGATAGAATAGGAGAATTTGATAAATCCACAACCATAGGAGATCTCTCCTACTACCAAATAGGACAGACAAAAAATTAGTAGAGATATAGAAAAGTCAAATAACATCTCTAAAATACTTAAGCTAATTATAGAAATGTAACTCTGCCCTAACAATGGAGGAATATGCATTTCTTTCAAGAGCACGGGTCATATTTACCATAATTGACCATATATGGGCCATAAAGCCAGATTTTTAACAACTTTCAAAGGATTGGCCAAATTCAGAGTATGTACTCTGATCATGGTGGAATTGGGTAGAAAAAGGTTGAGTTGAGTTGGTCTGCAAAGAGTTTCTCTTTTGTCAGGAAACTGGAGGCTGACTTTGACCCTAAACAAATTCCTTGTAATTTTTGACCTTTGGAATTTACAACCTAGATTATAAATGAGGATATTTCAAAGATATCTTTTGATGTTTGGCTGTTAATCTGAGAAATGATTGCATCAGAAAATAATTGGTGTATAAATAAACCTGCAATTTTTGGATATATGAGCCACTGATACCCTGAAAAATGGAAGTTACTCACATACTCCTTCTGGCTATGTAACTAGTAACAGAAAAGCTGAGAGATCCTTAACTAAATAGCCCCAACTAATTTACTGAGGACACAAAGTTAGTGCTTATCATTCTGAATCTAAATGACATCCTTGTTTGAAAGACATGTCTGAGGAAAAAGTGTTTAATGGTTTTGGGGTCTCCTAAATATTGATGTGGCAATTTTTGTGACTGTGTTGAATCTTTTGTTGGTTGTTAGTAAAGTGTGATACTGAATGCCACTCATGTTTTGAGTAAGTCTGACTGATAATATGGACATATGTAATCAAGAAAAAAAAATGTTTTTAACTCAATACAATAAGAAAAGTCACCAGATTAAAATAATACATAGGTAAAATAGGAAATTTCAATGGGAATTAGAATATATGTTCAATTGTATGACGTGAAAACTTGTAAGTACCTCAGAATGTGACCTTAATGTGACCCTACTTGGAAATAGGGTCATAGCAGATATATGTAGTTAAGAGGAGGTCATCTTGGAGTGGTATAATTCCTTACAATTTTTCACTCATGGAGTTTACTGCCTAGAATATTATTGAGAAATTATTTTTTAAGTTTATTTGTGTATTTTGAGAGAGAGAGAGAGCATGCACATAAGCCCAGGAGGGACAGAGAGAAAAGGAGAAGGAATCCCACACTGTCAGCATGGAACCAGAAGCAGGGTTCAAAATCATGACCTGAGCCGAAATCAAGAGCCAAACACTTAACAGACTGAAAAAAAAACAAACAAACCTGGATTTCTCTTAAGCTGAGGCATAGATAGAAAGATCAAGGTAAAGGTAAAGACTAAAAGAGCTTTTGTTTTTAAAAAAAAAAATGGTATTGGGGATAGGTGAGTTTCATGCAGCAACAGACTGCAACTATAATGGCTTTTCAGAGATCAGGAGAACTATCAAGCAGGGAGGTGTGGGTAAGATAGTAGGAATAAGAAGATAGGATAAGCAATGCTTCACCTATCTTGGGCCTACGTCCATAGAAGGTACTGGAGGTAAGAAAAGCAAGAAGCTAGAATAATGTGGTACCATGGTGGCAAGGTAAAAGAAGAATGGCGAATAGACAGAATTTATGACACAGAAGTAAAATGTAACACAGTAGAAAGGTGTTAAGTGATGTGAATCTGAAAATCATTAGCTTTTATGCCATTTTTCTTTTTTTTTTAATTTTTTTTTTAACGTTTATTTATTTTTGAGACAGAGAAAGACAGAGCATGAACAGGGGAGGATCAGAGAGAGGGAGACACAGAATCTGAAACAGGCTCCAGGCTCTGAGCTGTCAGCACAGAGCCCGACGCGGGGCTCGAACTCACGGACCGCGAGATCGTGACCTGAGCCAAAGTCGGACGCTTAACGGACTGAGCCACCCAGGCGCCCCTATGCCATTTTTCTTTATATTGCCTTTGCTTTCTGGCTTCTAGGTACCCTAGGAGAAACCTAATTCTATTCATTTTACCAACTGTCCATACCTAGTTTATTGCTTTGCACATACTGGATCGAGAGTGGGTTATAACAGACCATAGTGTTTAGAAGCCTAAATATTGTTTCTGAATCCAACCTTTGTCACTAGCTGAGCATTTGTACAGAATTTATTTAAATTCAGTATCAGTGTGCCTATCTTTAAAATGGCTGTAAGTCTGATTCATGGAAATATGATGAAAATTAAATGAGAAGTCAAGTATCTAGTAATAATACCTGGTAAGTACATCGTCTTCTTCCAGTGAACTGTACCTTTCCTTTACTTGAATCACATGGCACCACACTGGGCTGAAATGTAGATTCTTTATATTTAATTAATTACAAGTTTATTTCTTTTGAGAGAAAGAGAGAGAGAGCACGAGCAGGGAAGGGGCAGAGAAAGAGGGAGAGAGAGAATCCCAAGTAGGCTCCATATTGTCAGAGCAGAGCCTGACGCATGGCCAGTCATGACCATGAACCGTGAGATCATGACCTGAGCTGAAATCAAGAATTGGACACTTAACCGACGGAGCCACTTTTCATAGTGGTATGCACATATTTTTAAAACATTTTACTAGAGAAACATAATTATAAATTAATTAAATTAAAATAAATTTTAATGTAACTTGAACTCACTATACTGTCTCGAAATTCATTATATTTTAAATATGATATTTATACGCACATGTTCAAATTCTGCCAATTATTCCTCAATCTCTTTGGTATGCCTGTCTTCTTAAACTAAGCCCAAGAAAGTAGTTAGAGATTAATTCTGGCTACATAAGAATTCAAAACCTCACAGTCTCTAAAGTACCAGTCATCATTGGGCTTGCTTATGATGTTACAACACTAAATATATACCAGAATCCTTTTACATCCAAATACGTTTCAAAAGGAAAAACCTATAAACTGCATATGTGTGCCCTCCCCAAATGCATATACTAAATGCTAACACCCAATGTGATGATTTGGAGGTAGAACCTTTGGAAGGTGATTAGGTCATGAGTATAGAGCCCTCATGAGTGGGATTAGGGCCCTTATCCTTTCCACCGTGTGAGGACACAGTAAAAAGGGGACCGTCTATTAACTAGGAAACAGATCCTCACCACACACTAAATCTGCTGATACGTTGATGTTGAACTTCCAAGATCTGTGAGCATTCAATTTCTACTGTTTATAAGCTCCCCAGCCTTATAAACGACCTTACAATGGTGCTCCCTTATGGCAGCCTGGATGGAGTAAGACACCATGGAAAAACGAAGTCAGCAGAAACAAGCAGTTTCAGGGAACAAAGATGAATTGCTGACTCCTTAATTTTGTAATCCAACTAGTCCCCAAAAGAGATGGCTGAAAATAGGGACCTTCTCTAAAAGTTGTGCTTTCTTTGTTCAGAGAAACGCCTTTCTGTACAGTTGATCTCTGTATGGATGCAACTGCAATCTGTTGGAGCTGTGACTCCCAGAAAGTAGCCAGGTTAGCCCAGCACCACACATCCAAAGCTGTAGTCTGATAGTAGGACAAAATAATAAAATCAAGTAGTTGGGGTGAATAAAGAAGCATCTAGATTTTCTTCAAGCTATTTCAGATATTTAGAGAGCGACAATTATCTTGAGACATTACCATCTGGAAACACAATAACCACAAATCTAAAAGCACTGTAGACTGCAATGTATCCCAGTTGAGCAGGAAAACATATTAGTGCTTCTTTAGTATACGCCAAAGCTCCTTTTCAGATTATTCTTAGTAATTAGGACTGTATTAGTTTCAGATTTCTGGCACAGCAAATTACCACAAACGTAGGGGTGTGAAAAACACACATTTATTATTTTACTTTACATTTATCTAGGTCAGAAGTCCAACACAGATTTCCTGGGCTAAAATCAAAATATTAGAAGAGTCGTGTTCCTTTCCGGAAGTTCTGGGGAGTATCTATTTCCTGGGCTTTTCCATCGTCTAGAAGTTAGCCACATTCCCCCGCTTGTGATCCTCTTCCTGTATCTTCAAAGCTAACAATGTCACATCTCTCTGACTCATCTGTCATCACATCTCTCCCTCACTCAGCGGGGAAAGATTCTCACATTTAAGGAATTGTATGATTAGATTGGACCCACCCTTATAATCCAGAGTAATCTTCCCAAATCAAGGTCCTTACCCTCAATCTCATCTGAGATGTTGTGTTTGCCATGTAAGGTATACATTCACAGCTTCCAGGGATTAGGGAGTACACATATTTGGCTAGGCCAGCGTTCTGTCTACCAGAGGTAACTTCTGTTTTGTTTCTGTTTTTGTTTTTTCCTTGCGTTCTTTCAAGTGTTTCCTCCACGAGGCAGCTAGGGTTTGTAGTTAGTCAGGGATACTAGCTGCATTTGCAACCATGGACAAAATATACTGAACACGTAGGGGGGTGGCTCAGTCGGTTGAGCGTCCGACTTCGGCTCTGGTCACGATCTCGCGGTCTGTGAGTTCGAGCCCCGCGTCGGGCTCTCCGCTGATGGCTCAGAGCCTGGAGCCTGCTTCCGATTCTGTGTCTCCCTCTCTCTCTGCCCCTCCCCTGTTCATGCTCTGTCTCTCTCTGTCTCAAAAATAAATAAACGTTAAAAAAAAATATATATATATATATATATATACTGAACACGTAACCTTATTATATCTTTTTGGTGAATTAATCACTTTATTACTATTAAACAACCCTTTTTATCCTTAGCAGTATCCTTTGCTCTGAAATCGGCTTTATCTGATGTTAACACATCCCTCCAGTTTTCATGTGATTCATATTATCACGTTATATCTTGTTTCATTCTTTTGCTTTTAATTCATCTGTGCCATTATTTTGAAGCTCATTTCTTCTAGGCATCCTAGAGCGAGGCCTTGCTTTTGATTTCAATATGATAACCTCTACCTTTTAATTGGGGTCTATACAAAATTGATATGATTAGATTAAATCTGCCACCTTGATATTTGTTTTCCTGTTCTCCTTTGGCTGTAAATCTAACTCATGGAAGATTAAATAAATCAACTACCTAGGATAGTATTGGTAAGCACATAGACTCTTCTCTCATTTTCCTCTTTTTCTGCCTTCGGTGGTAGGTAGTATTTTTTATAATTCCGTATTGTCTGCTTTTTGTTTTACTACCTATAGTTTTATTTTGTTATTTTAGTGGTTGTTTGGGGGCGTGTATTATACACCTTCAATTTACTAAAGGTTACCTTTCAGTGATATGCCCATTTCCCTTACAGTTACTAGAAACTTACCACGGTACCCTTCTATTCCCTTGTGGCAATGTTATCGGACATTTTACTTTGACCCATGTTAGAAATTCCAGAAGACATAGGTTTGTGTTTGTTTGTTTGTTTGTTTAATATCAGTTACTTTTTAAAAAAAAGTCAATAATTAGAGAAGTATATATTTATCCACATAATGATTGTTTTCTGTGCTCTTTATTCCTTTGTAGATCTGTTTCTACAACTGCCATAATTTTCTTCTTTTCTAAGCGCTTTCTGCAATAGAGGTCCATGGTGATACTTGAAAATTTGTATGCCTGTAAACGTGTTTATTTCACTTTTATTTGAAATACATTTATGCTGTCTGTAGAAGTCTAGAATGGCAGTTTTTTTTTTCTCTCAGTTCTAAAGATGCTCCACAATTGTTTTGCTTTGCATTGCTTCCAATAAATGTCTGCTAGAGTTCTTACCTTTGTGTTTCTTATGCTGCGTCTTGCCTTTTATGACTTCATTTGGAATTGTTTATCACTGGTTTTAAGCTATTGCATTATGAGACGTGATATAATTATTATTGCTTAACAATTGCAAAAAAAAAAAAAACAAATACATAAAGGAAATCCACAAAATTAAAATAAAAAAGAGGACATGACCAGCCTTCTAATTTATATCTTTCCAGGTATTTTTTAAGTTCATGCACATATTAACGCACACTTATTTGCAAGTCTCTATTAATCTAATGCTATGCAACATGTAAGGCTTGATGCTTAAAACTATAATAATCAATAACCCCTCATAATTTCTATGAGTTAGTAATTTGGGAATGGCTTAATCGAGCATTTCTGTCTTAGAATACTCACAGGATATTGCAATCTCATATCAATTAGGACTGTAGTTATCTGAAGTATTGACTATGGCTGGAAAGTTTATTACGAGTTGGGTCATACACACGGCTCGTTGGTAAATTGGTGCTGGTTGTTGATTGGAAACCTCTTTTCTACATGAGCCACTCCTAATGGCAGCAGCTTTTCCCCACAGAGAGTGATCCAAGAGACTACAACAGAAGGTGCAATGTCTTTTAGGAACTAACTTCAGAAATCAAATCTTGTCCCTTCTGCACTATTCCATTGGTTTCATAGGTCAGCCATGATTCATTGTGGAAGGAGACCATACAAGATTTAGAATACTGGGAGATATGGATCTTGGTGGCATGTTGGAAGTTGGCTACCACAATATAGTTAGACTTACATTTTCCAAAAGTTTTATGACTTTTCTGCATTTTAAATTGTTTTAAGAACTTGCTCTGTGCCAATAATAAATGGCCCCGTAATCTATAATTGAATGATTGGCATTTAGGTCATTTCTAATTTTCAAAAATTTTAAAAAGGTGAACATTAATATCCTTGTGATTTTTCATGATTGTTTTTTTCCTTTAGGATATATTTTCAAAAGGAAAATATCATCAGACATGCATATTGAAAGGCATTTGTTCATAGACTTCAAAAAAACTTACACTTTAACTAACTTCATTGGAAAGTGCTTTTTTTTTTTAAGTAAGCTTTACACCCAGTGTGGGGCTCAAGCTCGCTACCCCAAGTTCAGGAGTTGCATGCTCCACTGACTGAGCCAGCCAAGTGCCCCAAGAAACTGCTTTTTAAAACTGTATCTCATCTGCACAATCTAATGTATAGAAGTGTTGAATCACTGTATTGCACACCTGCAAGTAAATAATACCGCATGCTAACTGGAATTCAAATAAAAACTTAAAAAAATTAGTAAAAAAATAAAACTGTATCTCATCTAAAATGGATACTTTCTTAATTTTTTTTAATGTTTATTTTTGAGAGACAGAGAGAGGCAGAGAACAAGCAGGAGAGGGGCAGAGCGAGAGAGGGACACAGAATCCAAAGCAGCCTCCAGGCTCTGAGCTGTCAGCACAGAGCCTGACCAGGGGCTCGAACTCACAAACCGTGAGATCATGACCTGAGCTGAAGTCGGAGGCCCAACGGACTGAGCCACCCAGGCGTCCCAAAAATGGATACTTTCAATTTATTCTTCACTCATTGTCAATTACATAAGTGAACTACAGAAGGCTCTTGATTATAAACAACTTCAGTCGACTCTGCCTAACTTAAGCAGTAAATTAATATATAGGATTTGAACCAGGTAATGCACAGAATCACTAGGAAAGATAAAGAATCTGAGTTGTGCAGAAACCAAGGGAAACAACATATGATCAGTATTCTACCTTAGTCATGATCCATTTTAGCCTTCCAGCACAGATTCTGTCTCACTAAACTTTACTTGAGGAATAAGTCACTTTGCTGCTAGATTCCATAAGCAGTCACCTCAAAGTCACTGGATTCTCAACTCTACAGTAGTCTCCAAGAAAAAAAACCTTAAACTTACAATTTACTTTTGTGACATTTCCTCAAATCCAAAATCCTAGTTGGGAGCATCAGAGTATTCAGAGGCTGAAGGCAAAATGAAAAGAAACACTATAAGAGGTACAATTATCTATCGCATTTCTCTTTAAAATGGCAGACTTTAAAAATTATAGTTGATATACACTTATAGTTGTCAACTTATAATTGACTACAGTTATCTTGGTGAGCATTGAGTAGTATACAGAATTGTCAAATCAATACGTTGTACACTTGAGACAAATATAACATTCTATGTTAATGATACTTCAAAAAAATTATGGTTGATATTTTCTATACATCAACTATAACATGATCTTATCTATCTGTATATACTGTCCATTGCATTTGTTTCAAAATTATACATTCAAATTCTTTGCCCATTTTCCTCTATAATATTCAGAGTTTTTTTTTAACACTTCTTTGTGTGTCAAATTCAGCAATTTTTATTTCTCAAAAAGTAGTACACTCCATCAAAATTCCAAGTTCATTAGCAAAGAATAAATTCTGCTGTAATTTTTAAAGCAAATGTAGTTCAATGTACCCCATGTGCTCATTATTCAGCTTTAACAATTATCAACATTTTGCCAAGTTAAGTTTCACTTCACTTTCTTTCCAGAATATTTCATGGCAAATCTCAGATATTATTTCATCTATAAATACATGCTTATCTTTTTTTCTACCTTCTCATTTGCCATTATCACACCAATACAATGAACAATAGTTAAAAAATATCATCTCTTATCCGACATATATCCAAACTCTCCCCACTGTCTTTTTACAGTTTATTTATTTGAATCAGAATCTAGTTAAAGTTCATTAACTTGTGATTTGTTGTTATATCTTCATTATTATTTCTATGTCTCCATGATATTTGAGTTTAACTCCCTTTATTATTCCTGGGTTTAGATTTGTATTTTTTCCCTTTTTAAATTAGACTTTAGAGTCTTGTCTGTTTTATAAGTTTATTGTCAAGGATGCAGCTCTTGAAGATAAAAACTATTTTAAAACAATAAAATCATTGAATATATTTTCTTGCTCCTGTTTTATTGATGTTTATGTTGTTTTTGTGAGTTCTTCATTAGACCTCAGGCATATTCCAGTGATAATTGTGGATTTGGTTCCAGACCACTGCAGTAAAGCAAGTCAAATGAATTTTTTGGTTTCTTAGTACATATAAAAGTTATGTTTACATTATACGTGGTCTAAGTGTGCAATAGCATTATGTCTAAAAAAAACAATGTGCATAACTTAATCAAAAATGCTTTTTGATGTGGTGCCTGCGTGGCTCAGTTGGTTAAGCGTCCGACTTCAGTTCAGGTCATGATCTCTCGGTTTGAGAGTTTGAGCCCCACATCAGACTCTGCTGACCGCACAGAGCTTGGAGCCTGTTTAGGATTCTGTGTCTCCCTCTCTCTCTTTTTTTAAATAATAAAAAAAATACTTTCTGCTAAAAATTACTAATCATCATTGGAGCTTCCAGTGAGTTGTAATCACTGATCCCAGATCACATAACAAATATAATGATTAGGGAAAAGTTTGAAATATTGCAAAAATTACCCAAATATGACCCAGAGACAGGAACTCAGCAAGTGTTGTTGAAAAAATGACACAGATAGACTTGCTCGATGCAGGGTTGCCACAAACCTACAATTTGTAAAGGTTCCAATATTTACGAAACGCAGTAAAGTGGAGCACAATAAAACAAAGTATGCCTCTACTTACTTTCATTAATTCTAATTTTAGAATGAAAGCATGTAGCAGTAAACCTCTTTTTCCTCCAGATGAAGTTTTGTCCACATCAAATAACTTTTCCAAATTATTTGCAAATCACTGTAAGTCATATTTTTAATTTCTCTGTTGTTATGAAAGCATATGGAGATATTTGATAAGATCTCAGTGGCTGGGTAGTGTGGAAACCTTTCCGTACCCTTGTGATCCCATATTCCAGATGCACGTATAATTTTTATTAACATCAACTGTATGATTGCTAAGGCCTTGAAGTGAGGCTGGTGACTTCAGCAGTTTTGTAACTGAGAGAAAAATAAACAATATCTATCTATCATCTATCTATCTATCTATCTATCTAATGAAACATTATTGCCAGTTACTCATATTATGCAATTGGGGAATAACTCCATTTACAGGACACTTACAACACCGTTGTAAATGCTACAATATCTTAAAGCCTCATGCACGCTTTCTGAATAGAGTTCGTCCTCTCGGCGCTATTGCTGATTGCATATTCAAAATCGTTTTATGTTAGATATTGTGAGTTCCTACAATAACATATTAACTTAGTTCTAATTCAATTCAGATAGCTATGGCCTCTCAATATGGGATTTTCTCTTGCTTATAAGCTACCTTCTTTCTCTTGAAAGTAGACTTTTGTGTCCCGTCTGCAACGTGAGCAACACTGGGTTTCCCAGTGTTATTGAGCAGATTTGCTGAAGCATATTTTCATTTACTGACCGTCGAAACGGGTTCTTTTAAATTTGATTTCTTAAGAAGTGCCTCAGTAAGGTTTCATTAACAATTTCTCATATGGGTGAAAGACATGTGTGTAATACAAATATTGCTGATCTTGAACCGAAGGATATAAAAAGAGGCAATTTTCAACTTCCTCTCTGGACAAATACCCAAAACAGGATTGATGAAGTACAGTCAGGAATTTAACAGCAAGACCACCAATGCCCTTCCAGTCGATATGTACAAACATAGTGAGTACCCTGTTGCTATGCCGTTTACCCATGACCACTGTAGAGCTAATGTGTCTCTGTTCCCTACCAAGTTGTGAGCCCTATGACTTGTCCATTGATGTTTACTAGTGCCTTGGGAGACTCAAACTTTCAAAGTTGAGATCAGTGACATAGCTCTGTAACACAAACAGAAAACTCCCATTTTACAAACTCAACAAGAGTCTTCGACTTTGGGATAAGGGTGGAGAGAAGTCTCCCATGGCACAGGTTGACAAGAATATGCTGTGCTGTCATTCAGAGCTTTTGTGTTTTTTTTTTTTTTTTGCTTCAAGACAGAGTTAAAATTAAAATATTAGTATAAAAATTTCTTAAAGCAATGTGATCAACATCCAACGCCCAGACTTGCCCTGATAAGCAGAGTCTTTTTAGGCCCATGTTAGAAATTATACTTATTTTTCTTAATAAGCAATCATGAGATTGGAGTTATACTTCCAGCTGTAACATTTCTTTTAACTGACAAGAAAGAGCAGACCTCCTGAAAATTGAATAATAAATCACATATTTGAGATTAAAAGAAATTCTAGGAAAGAGACAGCAGCCAAATGAAGTATGCTCATAAAGTCTGTGATGGGGTCTAGGATCTTGCATTTGAAACATGCAATTCCTGTAGCCAAAAAATTTGGCGGGGGGGCGGGGGGATGACATCGTAAAACTAGCAACATATAACTGTTATTTATTTACTATTTCACTCAACACACTTACTGATTCACTTGTTTGTTAGTTCATTTATTCATTCACACCTTTTGAACATTTACCATGTTGCAGGTGTATCACTAGGCACTAGTAAACACCAATGGACGAGTCACGGAGCTCACAACTTGGCAGGGAACAAAGACATTACATCTACGGTGGTCACGGGTAAACGGTGTAGAATCATAGAAATAGGGTGCTCGCTATGTTTGTTCATATTGATTGTAAATGCATTGGTGGTCTTGCTGTTAAATTCCTGATTGTACTTCATCAATCCTGTTTTGGATATTTGTCCAGAGAGGAGATTGAAATTTGCCTCTTTTTATAAACTTTGGATCAAAATAATCATTTTTATTGCACATATGTCTTTCAGTTTCCAAGTCAAGGTAGCAAAGCTCTCACCTAGATAGATGTTTTCTGTCTATATCTTCAACTGAAACCTACTACTAATCTTCCCCCCCAAAAAAGTTAGTTTCTGAATAAACACTCAGCTTCTTTTAAGAGGGAAAAACATGCCATGACCTCTAAGCCGGATTCTAAGCTTTATTTTGATATTTCTTGCTTATAAAAATTTCTGTCACTTCATCAATTTTAGATTACAATATTTCAAGTGAAATGACTCAAGAAACATTTCCTTTATTAAGAATTGAAAGAAAAATTTAGAAGGAATGTTTCAGAGAAATTATTTTTAGGAGTATAATATACCTGATAGAAGATATTGACAGCAAACTCACAGCCTGGGGAGATAAGCAGTTTTAAAAATGCAGACTCTGAGGTACCTGGGTGGCTTAGTCAATAGAGCATGTGACTGTTGATCTCAGGGTTATAAGTTCGAGCCATACATTGGGTATAGAGACTACTTAAAAATAAAAAATCTTAAAAAAAATGCAGATTCTTCCAAACCCTTTTGCTAAAATCATGTCACTTTATTTCCCCCCAAATTTAGTAGGGTGAAATTCTGCAAGGCCTAATTTGATTTGCCCAGGGATGTCTGTCATGCTGCTGAGCTTTCTGCATGTATTTAAGCAGCCTTTGTTGTCAGTCTATTTGTTGTTCGCCAGTTACCGCAAAAAGTGGGGACTTCAGATGGATTCTCTTGTGAATAGGATGTTTTATGAGTTGGAAATCATTAAAGCTGAAAACATCAAAGATAAACAGGATTAGATGCTAATATTTCAGAGCAAAAGAGCAGGGCAACGGAGATGAGTCAAGAACCTCAGGATGACTTTTGAAAATTCAAAGCCCCTTACCAGTTTTGAGACAGATCTATAGAGAAATGTGCCGTTTGGCTTACATAACAACCCAGAGGTGATCCTAACTTTGGAATTTATTTCTTTTTTTTCTATTTATTTTATGTAAGCTATCACTGTCTTAATAGAATGATAATATTTAATAGGGCTCCGTTGTCCTGGGACCAGACCTGACCAGGAGCTTGTACAGGTCGAATCACTTGAACCAGTGGAAATACCATGTTCTGATGCCGTCCTCTGCTTTTATCTGTTCGGCTTTCTGCATTGTGTGTGGGTAATACAGACACCGATGCCACCATGTGCTAGGGGGGGCCAACAATAAACTGCAAAGGTTTGATGTTTACTTTTGATCCTGGGAAGAAAAAAACTTTTGAAGCCGTGAGTGATAATTAAACAAGGTTATAAGAAGAGTCGTTCTTGAAAGTGGGCATCCGATAAAGGCAAAAAAAAAAAAAAAAAGGATATCACTTTTATTTCAGCAACACTTATTAGCTACAGTGATTTCTCTAGGCTGCGGAAATTTTTTAAAAATTATAATTCATTAAAAAAACTTACAACTTCATAGAAATGCATAATTATTAGAAAATAACAAGAAAGTAGTATTTAAGTTTATAATATGGCCTGTGCACCTCTATATTAAGGGGATGTGTGCAAAGTACAATCAAAGAGGATGGTGTTAAGAGGAACAGGTTTATGAGGGAGGTGAAGTTTGAAGCTTTGAACTCTGCCTTGAAGTAAAAGATCCGGATTTCTTAAAATCAACAGGAAAACATCTGTGACTTACGTGATTGTCTTTTCAGGTTTCGGCTATTTTCCTTTAATAAATTAGATATGCCTGCATAAAATTATACATTTCTAGAAGATAAGAGTAATATCCTTACAACCTACTACATGTAGTGCCTAGAACAATGTCACACCAGGATAGAACATACATGTTTTACAGCTGATAAGAATCAGCAAGGTGTCAGATGTGCACGAGGCTAGATAACCCTACTCGCTCAGGACTGACGCAGCTGATCGGAAATACTAACATTTCCCCAAACGTTAATCATCCGACCCAAATCTTTGTGATTTTTGCCATATCCCATACCATCTATTGGAGTCCTTCTTTAATATTTTTTTTAATCAGTTCAACTGTGTTCTTGAAATGCCTTAAAAATAGTATTACCAGTCACGTGCCATGAATCAAAGTAACCATGAAAACAAACACAATGCAAAACAATATGATTAACTTCAAAATTAAAACATAAAATGAAGTTAATAACAAATGTAATCAGATACTTCTCACCTAAAGGTAAGTGTGTCATTAAAAATAATGAAGTTATCGATTGGATAATAGTATAAAGTGTTACTTGGCTAGATGATATTTAGTAGAAGAAAATAAAATGGGTTCCATATAGGTAAGATGATTGCATTTTTTTGTTTGTGGTGAGGCTAAACAAGAATGAAAATTTCCTCTCACACATGTTATCTACTGAGAAAGAGCAAGATATTTCATCCAACTCCTTTGATAGATTTTGATACTGAGAACTAACTACTAACCATATCGATATGTAATTCTTTTTCAATACAATCGTATTTCAAGAAACCATACCAAGCAGTCTCCCAAACCGATTCCTTTTGAATCTGTCCTATTCATAGTCTGGTGCAAACAAGCATTTCTTATCCACCACTCTTACCATCTGGTTGGAGAAAAACACGCACAAACATCTTTTGTCATTTATTTTAAATATATCTTAATAATAGCTACCATATCTCCAGCCTTGGACTTAACGCTTATCTCTCTCTCCGTTTCACTTTCTCTCTTTCTCTCTCACTCCCCCCTGTCCCGTACCACACATCCAAATCAGTCAGAAATTTGTATGAATCTATATGCAGAATCCAACCATGTGTCATCAGATCTATCACTACCATCTTTTCTAAGCCACCATCATGTCCCTTATGGACTATTTCACAACCTCCTAACTGGTCCCCTGACTTGCAGTCTTGCCTTCAGACCCCAACTACTTGTCCATACAGCAGTCAGCATCATTCTTTCACTATATAAGATCATATCACTGCTTTGCCAAGAACTCTAGTCCACTTACAGTAGAAGCCAAAGTCTTTAGAGGACCTACAAAACCCTAGAATCTTATTCATTTATTCCTCTACTCCTCTCCTTTTATTCTCACTCCAGGGATTTTTTTTGTGTTCACTGCCCTATCTCCTAAGACTAAAACTGTTTTGATACCCACACTGTAGATATATATTGAATGTATAAGTGCACTTTCAGGGAGGTCTATGATTTCTTAACCAGATCTTAGGGTTGAGAGAATTCAATACTTTATAGCTTCAGTATTGGCCTCATTGCATCCAAGTAATTCATGTGATGCTTTAAGAGAATACTGATGTAAGAAACATGCATTGTAAGAATAAGTTTTTATTGCTCATATATACACACTCATGTGCAGGATATATTCATATGTCAGTTCCAAGAAGGTGTATGATTTTTCATATTAGACATTTTATTTAGAAAGCCTCGAATTTCTTTTCATACTACATATAGTCAACTGACTACATGTAGTATAGTAGTATGAGGTATGAGTTGAAAGAATGCAGGAATAAACATAGAAATTCATGATACTAGCAGTTGGAATCATCTACATGATCAGTATTGCTGAACAGATGATAATGGAAAGTTTGTGGTATTGGTAATTCCTGGGTCTATGTAAACAGGATTGCTATGATGCTACCTACTTTCTTTATCTTTATCCCAAAGCAATACCATATAAAGCTATGGCTTAATAGTTATCTTTTTCTAATACATTAAAATATACACATAACAAAGTAAAATAAATATTTTAATCAACTAAACTAATCTATATATGTCTATTTTAAGTTCACTTATTTGTTTATTTATTTAGAGAGAGAACATGAGCTGGGAGCAGAGAGGGACAGAGACACAGAGAGGGAGAGAGAGAGAGAATCCCAAGCAGGCTTGGGGCTGTCAGCACAAAGCCCAATGCAGGGCTTGATCTCACAAACCGTGAGATCATGACCTGAGCCAAAATCAGAAGCCAGATGCTTAACTGACCGAGCCACTCAGGTGTCCCTCGACTAAAATAATCTAGATTTCTACCATTCCATTCCAATTGCCACATCCTGGGAAACACTGTTGAGGGCAGTACTATCCAACAGAACTATATTACACGCCACAAATGTGAGCCACATATTTAATTTTAAATTGTTAACAGCCACATTCAGAAAAGTGAAAAGAAATAGGCAAAATTAATGTTGATAATATATTTTATGTAATCCAACATATCATCATTTAAATGCATAATCAATATAAAAATTAAAATGAAGTATTTTATCATTTTAACACTAAATCTTTGAAATCCAGGGTGTATTTTATGCTTATGGCACATCTCTACTTCTTATCACCGAATAACACATCCCTGAAATTTCTCCATTAAATTTAACTCTAGTGTCCCCAGGTTTAATCAGACTACGGTTACAAATGAGGACAACGGACCTTCATATCTTTATTTTGTTGTCTTGCATGCTATGCCCTGGAACCCAGTCTCCCAAGCTGTTATGGGAATATCTAGTGTGTGCACCACATGTGTTTATAGACAAATCTCCTCATATTCTTCCCCTCTGGCTTCCACAGATTTCAAATCTGTTGAAAGGGCAGTCGCCCTGAAATTGCATCACTGCTCTCCTGGGATTCATGGTCTCCTTCATAACACAAATAAGCTGGGTCATTCTTGGAATGCCAACACATGTAGCCATGGCCAGAGATGAGAGTAGGTGAGGCAGAATGGGCCTCTCCCTTACCCTAGGCCCAAAGCTCACGGGGTGTTCCAAGAGCCTCACCAAGTCTGTCAAGAAAACAGCTCCACTCTTTTGAGGCCACTCCTATCTTCAGGGAGACTCTGTCAACCTCTGCCTCCAGGTGGAATGGTTGCAGCTTGTCCCCATCCTCCATCACAATCGAACCACTTCCATCTTTTTTCAATCAAAAGACAAACTCCTGCCCCTGGGTTCTGCAGAGAAGTGGCGATGAGGAACTAGACTACCTCCGAGCCTCACTTCTGCCCGGGATTAACTGGCGTCTCCTAGTTCAGAACTCTCTCTCACTTACCCTCCATCTTTTTCTTTCCCTAACCCAGCCGCTTATCATCTCATGTTGAGCTGATTGCAAGTAACATCCTAGCTGGTCTCTGGACTACTAGAGTATTTAGTATAACTTTACATATAAAATCTAATGTCTCCTGATAACATGGACATCAAAGGACATGTTTATAGAGAGGTGAATTGATAAGAAAAAAATTCACAGTGCTTTGGTCTAGACACAGAGACTTTGCTTCTGATCAGTTAAAAAAAATCTTAAAATAATGCTCTGCACTGTTACTATTCTCCCCTTACCTGAAATGATGTTTGACTGTTCTATATTCCAGTCTGCATAAAGTGCACTATTATGTTGTGTACTATCATGTACTATTATGTGTACTATTATGGACAATTAAACATTGTGAATATGATGTCAGCCAGCACTGAATTTGAGATCTGTTGTGCATTGGAACCAGGAGAAGTAGGCTTTCTTAGAGAAAATCCAGCGCATAAAAAGTAATAAGTAATTAGTAATACATAAGGTTGAGAATATAAATGCATTCTCTTCCTCATGTTGATATCATTTTAATAATCACTTGAATGGACATTATAAAACGGCATACTTTTGTTATTGTTTAAATATCCACTAATTAGAGAACGTTTGTGTTATGTGAGTCAATATTGTGCGACAATTAAATTCATCTCTCAAGGAGTTTGTAGCCAAAAGTGTGATAACTTTAATGGATCTTGCTGCCTTAGGTACTCCCTGACTGTGAGTTCATTCTAAGACACAGCACCTCTTTCTGGATTCAAAACGTTGAGCATAGACTCTGGAGCCAAACTGGCTGAGTTTAAATCTAATGGCATGATCTTGGACTGTTTCCACATCTATCAAATGGGGATAATCATAGTACTTCGAAGGAGGGCTATAAAAAAATAAATATGTTATAAATTGATATCATTATCATGGAAAATAGGAAATCTTACTACCTTAAACGCTGAGAAGTTTAAATTAAAACACATATTTGGGTAAGGTAGAAAAGCAGTGTGAAGAGGAGCCACTTAAAACGAGTATCTGGAGAATGTGTGGGTGATTAACATCTTGGTCGTCTACAAAGTCACTGAAAATTTTGGTAGGCTATTGGGATCTGATATATTTGTTTTATAATATCTTACAGACAGAATGCCTAAGAAGGCATTTTAAACAATTTCTGGTTCATAATTTTTAGGAAAAAAAGATCGATATTTATAAGAACTTCCTGTCGAGAAGAAAGAGAAAGATTGCTCACTAACCAGAGGCTAAAGACATTCACAGGTCAGTTCTTTAATGTACTAAACGCAAGTCTTCTGTTACACCTAAGTACCATTAAAACATCCAAGAATTGCCTTGTGGTCAACGGCTAGTGTAATACGCTCATTATTCCTAGGAAAAAAGAGAAGACCCATAACATCCTGGTAAAAAGATGAGCTCTCAAGACCTTCAGTAGGGGAGAGAAAGGTGGACCTCTTTGAAGTTTATTAATTTAATATTTAATTCAGTTATTAATTTAACTATAGTTGAACGAGGCAGAATGATTTGTTCCTAAACATTAGGATCCCAATGGGAGTTACAGTATTTGCACAGGGGAATAAAACTTTGAAGAACTCTAAAACTCTAGATCGTGGTCACTATTTTGGTTCAGGGGAAGAAAATATTAAGAATCTCTTTGGTAGTTGAATTTTAACTTTTTGATAAGTGACATGAATTTCTACGGATTATGGAAGCTGTGTTATTCTAAACCATACACTCAGTGATGTGCCAATGGAGCAAAATCTTTAGTTGCTCACATATCATTTTAATGAAGATGTCCAGTACAAAGCTGGTCATACTCTAAGGACTCCTTATAATTCCAGCCTACTTGTAATTTCTTAAAAGTAAATTTACTCGGGTAGTGACATCAAAAATACAACTCTATCAATGTCACCTTTATGTCAGCAAACGGATTAAATGCTTCTAATATCAAGCATAATGACATTCTGTATGGTCTAGATCACATTTGTGATAGTATATTTGCTACAGTTGTAAACCCTGGAAGAAACCGCCTGCCTAAGAGAATAGCTTTTTTTCTAATCTTAAACACATTACAGTTGCCAGCGTAAATCACTTGTCAGTCTATGGCAAATGTAACAGTGTTTTAATCTGAAAAAGGGGAGAAATAAAGTACAGATAATCTTTTTGGCCATTTTCTTGGCACCATCATACATTGAAGACTGACAGGTCCTTCACTTGAGTGACAGGTGTCCTTTGAAATGCCTGTGAATCAGTATCTGTACAGACTGTTGAAATGCATATTTCCATCCTTATCGTAAAGGAATGGATGGGCAAGATAGGTGCTGTTAACATTGCAAATAGCTCCAGAATTATTCATTGTCAGCTCCAGGCAAAGAATAGGAGGAAAGTTTTATTATTCACCATGCACAATAGCAGGATGCTTAATGATTCTCAGTTACCTTGGCAGAATTGTCTGTTGACTTCAGGCACTAGCAGTGGGTGACACAGGTCTGGCCAAGTGTTAGAGCAAGATCATACATTCTGGTCCCATTTTAATTTCTAATACATTAATCTTTCCCTCCCAGATGCACAATGAATATTCCATAGACTCTTGTTTGTCAGAAGCTGTCTGGCTTTCATCTATTCAGGTGGTTTCATTGACTGTGAAAGCGTGCTTCAAAGGCCTGATCAGTCAATGACAACTGTCTCACAATAGCATTGAGTAATGCTTCCCTTTTTTCTTTTCAGGCATCTGATAGACAACTTTGACACCTGATCCCTGGGGACCTTATGGAGTCACTCAGAGTTCTTAAGAGACTTCCCTTACTTTATCATTCCAGAAAGAATTGTCACAGGTGAATGTATCGCACTTTCTCAGGAGCTGAACCTGACCCTTGAATCCATCTCATTTGCACTGCAGGTTTCACAATGAATTAAAATGGATTAAGTTGGCTTAATGCTGTTTTACAAGGAAGCGAAAGCACTGCACTATTCATTTTTAATTTTAATCCTTTGTCTTAGCCTGCTAATTACTATTGTTTTAAGTTCATTATCCTGGCGCGCACATTGTTACTAGTTGGATGCTAATGCTTGTAAGCAGTGTCCTTACTTTTGCAGGTACTGACCCTTCAATTGTCGAATTAGTCTATGTCATTGCTGAACAGCGGACTCTGTAATCTACGATTCTCTCTTTAAAATTTTATTCTTCTCTTGTCTCTAATTAATTAAGCAATAACCCCATTGAAGCATCTTATGCCCAGACTCAAGTTCAAAAGCACTGAAAGGAGAAGAAACTGGGAATTGGATAGGTGATTCCTCTAGGTTTTCTGACAATCCTAGGTCAGAGGAATTCTATCATGCTGCATGTTTTGTTTGTGAAGCTCGTAAAATGTGACCGTAAAAGGCAATCTGCACTATATTTCCTATCTCACCTCAACCGTTTGCAGAGTCTCCATTAAGAACTCTTGAGATGCCGTGATGCTATAGTTGAGAACCAAGTGTGAGGAAGAAAAGACATTGCTGAGAAACGATTTGAGAAGATGAACCAGTCATACAATTGATGGAACTCACTTCCGGTACAAATTCAAACTGTCTAACATCAATTTTCCTTTCAGTGCAAGTGATATCTCCACAAGGTCCTCAAGGAGTTCAGCTAGCTCTCTGAACATGTCCTATAAAGGAAACTGTGCAACTTGACAATTGCAAAAGTCTGGTTATTACAAGGTTTATTCTTATTATGAATTGAAATTTGCCTCCCTATAACTTCCATCCACTGGTCAGAGCTCTGTGTCTGGAGCTACACACACAAAAGACCTCTGCCTTTGCTTCATGGTTGCATTTCAGTTGTTTGAAGCATGAGTTCCCAAGGCCTATTCAAGAGACTAAATGTGCCTGTATTCATTCTTTAAGTAGTAAAATTTTGAGACCCTCTTATAATGCCAGTCACTCTCTCCTAGGTATGTTTCTCTTTGTTCTTCTCCAACATGCAACTTCTTGTCAGAGATCAAAAATATTTGGGAAATGTGTCTAGACTCCATGAAAACCAATAAAAACATAAATGCCCACCACCAACTGTATCAACCTACATAGATATCAACCTACTTTCTCTGTTTTCTCGATCACAATAAAAGAAATATTCCTAATCCCATACTGTCTTGATTCTCTCCCCTCCTGCCCATTCACTCTATACTTGAATGTATTCCTACTCTCTTCTGCATCAGCAATTCCTCCTTCTATACAAGATCAGTTCAATAAGAAAGAATTCATGTCATTTTCTATTTAAAAGTACCCCCACTTTGATCATAAATTCTCTTCCATCAACTGCCCCATTGTCCCTCCCCCCCCCCCACTTTCATAGAAAATGAGTACAGTTGACTCTTGACCAAGGCACGGGGATTAGGGGCATCAACCTCCCCATGCAGTTGAAAATCCACATATAGCTTTCAACTCCCCCAAAACTTAATTCCTCATAGCCTACTGTTGACCAGAAGCTTTCCCAATCACGTAGTTAACATACATTTTGTATACGTATTATATACTGTATTCTTATAATAAAGTAAGCTAGAGAAAAGAAAATGTTACTAAGAATATAAGGAGGAGAAAATGCATTTATAGTACTGTACTTATAGTACTGTATTTATATATAAAAACAAGCCCCAGTCCTGTATAAATGGATCCATGCAATTCAAATCTGGGTTGTTCAAGGTAAACCATACTGAGTTGTCAGCATTCAATGTCTCTCTCCACTTCTTGTCATATTATCTCTTCAGACTACTCCATTAAAGTTTGAGTCACACTGCTCCCTAAAAATGTTTTAATCTAAGAGTTCCATACTTTCAAAAACAATGGTTTCTTCTTTGTTCTCATTTACTCGCTCTCAGGAGTATTTGACACCATTGGCTACCTTCCTTTCTTGAAATACTTTCTTTTCTTAACCAAGGATATGTTTTCTAAACCAAGATATCCTGGTTTACTCAAACACCATCAGCTCCTTCTGCCTAATCTGCCAGCTTCTCTTCCTCTTTCTGAACTCTATTGTCTGGAATCTCTGGTTCTTGATCTTTGACCCTTTCCTCTATTTGCATTCACATCTTAAGTGATCCCATGGTGTTAAGTGACATGTATATGTTGATGTCTCTCTAAATCGCGCCTCTAATACTGGACTCTCCTGAGAGCTTTAGACTCATGTATCCACTTCCCAACTCACCATCTCATTTAGTTTATAATAGGTATTTAATCTTTTACATATGTAAAATGAAACATTTCACTTCAGCAATTTGGGCTGGGATTATAGCAATCCATTTGCTATAATCATAATTTGCTTCTCACAATGATTGGTTAAATAATTAGACCAATCTTTCTCCTTTCCCACACCCAGAGAACTAAAAGAAGTAGAGAAGACATATTTTAAAGTCATCTGAAAAGCAATGAAAACCTGACAAGACAATAAGGAATTATCAGGTCAAAATACGACAGAAGAAGATAGGATTCAGTAGAGTAGGACCTGAGGTCGAATCCCAGGTATTGTGGTAAAATATTCTGCAACAAAAAGTGGAAAGAAAATGGAAATTGAGAGAGGGAAATGAGCATGGCAGCTGTTGTACGATGATCAAAACAATAATCAAAACAAAGACCCATAAAAATTTGGGCGTCTAACAAGAGACTTTCCCCGTAATGGTCTGAGATCCCAAAGAATTTCACTCACTTGGGGAAAAGGTAAAATAGAAAGGGAAAAGTTCTCACATGGAATTACAGCATGTTTTCAAGTGGACTGGATTATTTTAGGAAGAGTTCTGGTTTTGAACTTAGTTAAATTGGCCCTGGATTGCTATGGATAAGGAAAAGATAAGATAAAACGGGCCGAGAGAAAGGTTAGGACCTGAGGTCCTTGGGTGGAAAAAACCATATATTTTGGAATAATGCTGGGAGCCTCTGACCACAGCAAACCTTCTAGGGCTTAAGGTCCTCTTAAGAATGTAACAGATGTCACCTCAGGTTCCCCTCAGGTTCCCCTCAGGAATTTGACAATCAAAATACTTAACTGAAAAAAGGAAACCATAAAATTTACTCTACATGAGGGACAGGATGACCATGGTTTGACTCCTCACACAATGGAGCAGAGCCAATCAGGAATGTACAACCCAGCACCTGCACTTATCCAGCCAGTAAGCGTAGGACCTGAGAAGAGGCGGAAGGGAAGGGGGAAGCGACCAGAACCTTATAAAACAAAAAGCCTTGCCTGTGGTCACGGACATTCACTTTTGAATGCCCCTTCTCTGTAAAGAGAGCTTTCATACTGTTCTTACTTTCTGATCTTATACTCTAATAAACTTTTGCTTGTTGCTTATTTTATTTTGGGCCCACCTCTCCATTCTTTGAGGCGGTGAGACAACGAAACACAGGTATGGAGGTAAAAAATCCTGCAACACTATTATCTCCAGGGATCCAGCAGAATGAATCACAAAAATCCTCTGGAGGCAGTTTTCATCTTAAGTCTCAAATTACAGCGACCAATATCTGCTTCTCGCCCCACAGTTTAAGATAACCAGGGGTACAGGAATTAAGGGCATAAAGGAGAAACGTTTGAAATTATCTTCAAATTATCTATAGGTGAAACTTTAAAAACTGACGAAGCAAATTTCAAAAAAAGGAAATACACAAGGTCACCAGACATGAATGAAGCAAAAACTGGTGTTAAAATCACAAAATTAACTTTTTTTAAAAATGTTACTTGTTTTGAGAGAGAGAGAGAGACAGAGAGTGAGTGGGGGAAGGGCAGAGAGAGAAGGAGACAGAGAATCTGAAGCAGGCTCCAGGCTCTGAGCTGTCAGTACAGAGCCTGATGTGGGGCTGAAACTCATGAGCTCGAGATCATGACCTGAGTCAAAGTCGTCCACTTAATCAACTGAGCCACCCAGGCTTTCCTGTTTCTATTTTAAAGGAAGGGCGGGTGGGGCACAGCTGCAAATGGGCAACAAAGAAGCCAAGGAGTCACATTAATTGATGATTGCCAGCGTGTGCCCACTGCCTGCTCTGTGTAAGGCTTGAAAACCCTTCCTGCATTCACACATTCCATCTCCATTAACAAGCCCAGACATAGGGACTGTTTTTAATCCGTTTTAAAACTGAAGAAGTACAAATTCAGAAAGGTTAAAGAACAGACAACTGATCACTGAGTGAGGACAGCAGGATTTTGACCCGGATCTTTCTGATTCTAAAAATCCATCCTTACTGAACATTTCTTTTTGACCTTAAGCCTAGACTGTGGACGCTCCCCCAGCAAAGCTGAAGGTTTTCACAGGTCCCTGTTTAAAACTCACGGTTGCTTTCTTATTAAGATGCGTGTGTGTGTGTGTGTGCGCGCGCGCACGTACAAGAACTACTGTTTGTAATAACACATTTTATTTACAGGGCCTGAGGTTCCTTGGCCTGCAGCCATCCATTCTCACCTTCGCAAGCTTGTGGCTACGACAGTTGGCATCCCATCTTCCTGCCTGCTCTTTTTTAGACATTCCTTCCATCTGATTAGTCACTTAAAATCTTCCTGCAGCGTTTGTTGATCTTCACCTGTTTGTTGCTTTTCTTGCGTTTAGAGGTTAAAATGTTCTGTTGGTGCCAGCTTAATAAAGCCTAACAAGAGATGAAGCCACACTACCATTTGAACTAAGCAGATGGCAAAGCATAGTTTGGAAGTTGAGTAGCTTAATGTTACGCCTGCCTTCAAATAAAGGGGAAAAAAGTCGATGGCTTTAATCTAAAGAGTAAGGACTCAACATAAGAACTTAAAGTCCAATTATCCTAATTGGTTAATAGTTATTTCAAAAAAAAATCTGTTAATTTGCTAACTGCAACCCAGTGTATAATTGAATTCTGTTGAGTCTCAGAATAAATGTGGTTATTACTGCTAGCAATAACATTTTTTGTTTTACATAATATATCTCAGAGTCTTGAGAAGGTAGCCTGCTTGTGACTTTTGACTGGATAGTGAAATGAACTAGGCCACCTGACTCCCAAACTCTGAGAGTCGATAATCTGAGTCAAGAACAGCAGGGACTAAATTTTAGGATGTTCAGTTTACTTAAAACTCACTCGAGAGTGGTTAGTAAGGGGGCGGCTGGGTGGCTCTTTCAGTTAAGCGTCCGACTCTTGGTTTCAGTCCAGGTCACAATCTTATGGTTCGTGAGTTCAAGCCCTGTCAGGCTCCTTGGGATTCCCTGTGCCCCTCCTTTGCTCGCAAGCATGCTCTCTCTCTCTCTCTCTCTCTCTCTCTCTCTCTCAAAATTAACAAATAGACTTTTAAAAAAGTGATTAGTAATTTCTCATCACATATTAGTAGAATGAAAGAAACACTAGCTCTCTTGGAATCAACAATGACCCAAATCACTTTATTCAATAGAGACAGATTTACTTTAAAAATTATAACCGTTTGCTTGTTTCGACATGAATCAGTATCCTCTTACATCGCCACTTTTTTTTTATACAAACTCTTATGCACATCACAGGACCCTCTTTCTTTTTCTAGACTTTACCAAAATGTGGCTCTAAAACTAAATCATGGCCCCCATTTCAGCTCTCATTAGCAGAAGCTGTTGTTTATTCATACTATACTTCTCCTTGGCCAGGAAATGGGGCCAACAGTTTCCTAGGCCCCCGCTTTCCCTGTCATCTTTGATTTGAGATAGGACTATTTCTTATCAATATCATTTACTTGCTGTACTGTGGGCTTCCCATGAAATTTGAGTACTTTGGTATCACAATCAAGGTTTCCTACCCTTGAGCTTTTCTCATCATTTTTGGAGACTCCAAAAATAGTGAAGCTTCTTCTGCAGCATAATTCCACAAATTTTCAACTCAAATTTCTTTTTTCTTTTTCTATTCCACTTTGGCAACGTGTATCCTTAGCCACATCTTAGACCTTTACCTCAAAAAGAACATATTTATTCCTGAAACCTTAACCCTAACCATCTTAGTACTGTCTCTTAACTCCCACTGTACCCCTTTTGTCTGACTTCCTCCTTCTTTCCTCTCCACATTTTCACCTTTCATTTGTTGGTATTTAAAAAAATTTTTTTTAATATTTATTTATTTCTGAGACAGAGAGACACAGCACATGAATGGGGGAGGGGCAGAGAGAGAGGGAGACACAGAATCCGAAGCAGGCTCCAGGCTCTGAGCTGTCAGCATAGAGCCCGACGTGGGGCTCGAACTCACAAACTGTGAGATCATGACCTGAGCCGAAGTCAGTCACTCAACCGACTGAGCCACCCAGGCACCCCATTTGTTGGTATTAATATAAATTGTCTTCTTCTTTTCAGATAAATGTTTTAGTGAAATGCATATGTATATATTCCTATGGAATGTCTGATATCTTCTCTCATTCCTCCTAGTTATTTTTTTCCAGAAGTTTAAAAACATTCTACAATTACATCTTACTATCCAAAAAACCAACTTTATTTTTAAAAATACATACTATTTTGTAAGTCAGCCAGAGATAGACAAAAAAATACCGTAGGATTTCACTCATATGTGGAATTTAAGAAACAAAACAAATGAACAGAGAGAACGAGACAAATGAAAAAGCAGAGTCTTAAATATAGAGAACAAACTGGTGGATATCAGAGGGGAGGTGGGGGGGTAATGGGTGAAATAGGTGATGGGGATTAAGGAGGGTGTTTGTGATGAGCACTGAGTAATGGATAGAATTGTTGAATCACTATATTATACACCTAAAACTAACATTGTATGTTAATTACACTGGAATTACAATTAAAATTTACACACACACACACACACACACACACACACACACATACACACACACATATACAGTTTTGATCTTCCAGCCTCTTGAAACTTTTCCTTCACTCTTTGGTAAAGTGCACAGTGATTTTTCCCCCTTCTACCCCACTGAAACCCCTTTCCCCAAAGTCATCAATGACATAGCTAGTACAGACCTTATATTATTTGGCTTCTGTCCAGATATTTAATGCTAGATAATTATGTGAATCAATCTTTCTGTCTTGAATTAAGCCATCTTAACTATCCACTTAACTCCCACAGTTCCACTCTTTCTACATGTCTTTCCCACCTCCTTTGCTTTCTTGTTCCTTGATGTTCTGAGTTTGTCTACTTTCCCTTTAAATATTGATGTTCCAAGCAGCATGCCCTTGGCCCTACTTTCTTCTCACTATACAATTTTCTTGTGAGTTTTGACCTACATCCTTTTCTTGAGGTACCATTACCATACACAGGCTAAAGTTTCTTCCATATCTTTTTTTTCTCAAAAACCTTTCTATTCAAATGAACCTACTGAATATTTGCACTGTATGTTCTAGAAGTATCTCAAACTCAACTTGTAAAACTCCACATCCTTGGCTTATGTGCCCTCATTTCCTCCCAATGATTTCCCCCTAAACCTGATCATCTTCCTATATTCCCCAATCTGGAAATGAGGACTATCACATAGACAATCTCCCAAGCCAGAATGGAGGCATCTAGAAAACTTCTCTGCTGGTTACCTTGTCAACATATGCTCTCCTTTCTCCCTCTTACATATTTTCTTCATGTCTCCAATGCCACTGGTTACCTCAAGTTCCCTTTATTTTTCCCTAAGTTACTCTGGTGGTTGCCTGTAAATTCTCATATTCTTGCTAACCTACCCTCTACAGTGCTGCCATTTAATTTTGTTACTCCTATGATTAAAATCCTCTAGTGCTACTCTGTTGGTTGACTAAAGACCAGGTATATAAAGATAATATGTAAAGCCTTCAATTATCTGCAGCTCCCCTCTGACTTTCTTTCACATTAATTCACCACACTAATATTCAAGCCATATCAGCTGCAACCTTTCCTTCATTTGTAACAGATACTATCACCACTTTTTCTACCAGGATAGCTCTTACTAATCTTGTGAAGATCCACCTGAGTTATGCCCTCTGAATAACCTGTTATTTGCTGCTGTAACATTGTGTATCTCTATGGTAATTTTTATAATTGTAACTGTCTCCTCTTTTCATGGACTGTTAGTTTCTTGAAAATATGAATCGCACCCTTCATGTCACTCATAAGAATTTCAAATGATGCATAGAGAATAATATGTTCTCAATTAATATTTATTGAATGGACAGGTAGAATAGTTATAAAAGACACGTGAACATTGTAGGTGCCATTTGTCCTTTTAAATGTCAGCTTTAGGATTATTGAATTCCCCTGGGAATTTTATGCTTACTAATGAGGAATCCAATAAGACATCAATTTTTTTTGCCATGCACATCCCAATGTCTTCATTTTCTAATGGTCCCGCTACTGTCACATACAATCGTCTTCCATTAATTTTACTAGAGAAAATGTGTAGGAGAAAAGCAGTCATAAATTCCCCATGAGTAAGAAGAGTCCTTTTAGAAATTACCAGAAGTTTGGGGCACCTGGGTGGCTCAGTAGGTTAAGCGGCTGTCTTTGGTTCAGATCATGATCTCGTGGTTTGTGAGCCGTGTCCCGCGTTGGGCTCTGTGCTGACAGCTCGGGGCTCGGAGCCTGGAGCTGCTTTAGATTCTGTGTCTCCCTCTCTCTCTGCCCCTACCCTGCTCGCCCTCTGTCTCTCTTTCAAAATATAAACATTAAAAAAATTAAAAAAAAAAAATTAACATCAGTTAGATTGAAAACCTAGTAGAAAAAAATTAGGCAAAGTTGAAAAGGAAACAATTTACCTAAACACCTCGATTTTTAGTAGCTTATCACACTAGTTCCTTTATCAAATATATGATAAAACTCAAGAAAGACCAACTTATTAATCCTACTTACATTTCCTAAAAAGGGTGTGATAATGTTTTATTTGAGGCTCTCCTTTAGTCACAGTCATTAGGGCGAGTACATTGAAATCTTTGAATCTTCTGTATTGTAACTGTAATGCCATAGGAGAGTTTGAATGGAAATGCCGAATCATAGCGGCTTTTATTTGGGGGATGTTGTGTGCCAATGAAGGGTACAGACAACTTTTTTTTTTTTTCCAGAGTGATGTTGACACACATCTGCTCAATTACACCAACGTTTCTATCCCAACTGCCTCATTTGGCACGAATACCCCCCACTCCCCTTTGTGAATGTAGAACTAGGGAGGGGGCCCTGAAAGGGGAAAGGCATTTCACAATTTGTCAAGATATGTATTCCAGCACTTATTTAAAAAAAATAAGTACCGGGTCCAACTTGAGCTAATAAGCTAATGACTGCTTATCCTTTACTATTAAGCTTCAAAGCGGCTCTTAACTAAATGAGCCAATTATTACATCGCCATGTATTTTTTATTCCTTCCTGTTAAATCATGCATTTGGTGTTATATAGAAGTTTTATGCTTATTAAAAAATAACCAGTATGTATGAGCTTATGAAAGGAAACCTCACTCAGATTTTTAAAAAGCAAATGAAAACCTTCAAATCTAACTGGTGCCATATGGTACGCTCAGAAACACTTGTAAAAGGAAAGTTAAACCTTGAATATATTAATGATTTTTCCTGAAAGAAAAAAAAATGCCTTTTTTCCATCTCTGCATGTGAAAACACTTCTGAATAGGGCATTATGGAACACTTGTCTATACAAAGAAGTGAATTCAGTAATGTAAACCTTGTATTGGTTTTATTATCATTATGCTTATAAATAGTGCATGGTTTTGAGCAAGACAAAACATTAACGCTGTGCCTTTACACTGTTCTGAAGATTTTAAAGACTTAATTAAAGATATCCGCAGCTGACTTTCCACTTCTATTTGTGCCTTCTGTCTCAAAACAACTCTTTACTCCGACCTTGGCATAAAGACAAAGGAACAACCAATCAGTTGGGAGATGTGCTGATGTGCCCCAAGAGGAGTGAGCCTCGTTCCCCTGACGCTCATTTTTTTGTTTTTCTTCCATGTGAAGTCTCTTACTCTTAATTTATATTAATATGTAAAGCATCTACTCAAGGGCTTGTTTTTTTTTTTCTTTCTTCTCTCAAAATGCAAATGTGAATGACCCAGAAAGCAATGGAAAACAAAGAATTGTTAGGTTAAGGAGAGCACCTGTACCCCTAAAGTCCTTTTCCCCCCATCAGATTGTCAACATTAAGCTGACCCATCATTTAACGAAAACAAGAGTCCTTTAATTTTAAGTGTATTGAAGATTGAGCTTTCTAAGTATCTTACATGAGTACTGTATATGTAAATATACAAATCTTTTTTTTTTTTGATATCTCACCACACATATCTCATTTGTTAAGATAGAAAAATATTTTTCTAGCATAATGCTAAGAAAATATATGGGACTGGATCATTCTTTTCTTGGCTTACTTTAAGCTGCAAGAATTTGTTTTACTGTGGAATGTAGCTTTCTCAGTGGGCTAGAATGAAATACTGACAAAGGGTCTCAACATAAACAGCTCCCTGTCTCATCTCATCTCATCCTACTTTTTTATTTAATCATCCGCCTGTCTCCCAGAGTAGGCCTCTATAATTTGAATGTTTATGTGGCCTAATGTCCCTGATAATGGAGTGGAAACTGACAACTGAGGAAAGTAAAATGGCAACGAAACTAATGCAGTAAATTGTATAAGGACCATAGAAAAAGTAATCCTGTAACAGTCACTTTGAAAAAATAATTTGTATTAAAGTTATATTTACTTTTTTAAAAATTTTTTTAACGTTTATTTATTTTTGAGACATGAACAGGGGAGGGGCAGAGAGAGAGGGAGACACAGAATCTGAAACAGGCTCCAGGCTCTGAGCTGTCAGCACAGAGCCCCACGCAGGGCTCGAACTCACGGACCATGAGATCATGACCTGAGCCGAAGTCGGACGCTTAACCGACCAAGCCACCCAGGCGCCCCTAAAGTTATATTTCTAAAATCAGAATGTGGTTTAGTCATCCAGGTATAAGTTGAAATTTAGATGTACCTACAAAAATAAGAACTAGTGAAGTCTCAATCATTTGGCAGTTCATAGCGTCTGCTCCTACTCAATCATCTGTCAATTCATAGCGTCTACTCATAAGACCACAAAGAGAGATATCTAAAGGTTAAATTCACATTCCTGGTAAAGATCTAGAATCCTTCTATTTGGAGTTGTGATTTAAACCTCAGCTGATATTACAATACATTCAAAGCAATACATGGCTATGCAAACAAAGAAAACAATAAAAAGGAATATTTTTGGCAAAAATATACAAACAGCTAAGGTCACTTAACTCCACAGAAACGTAACAGGCAGAAGGTTATAGGCTTTACCTGGGGAGATACTGCAGGGTAAAGGAAAGATGAAGGATGTAACAGAGTTTATCATTTATTGGATGTTCTCCAGATGTCATTCAAATCCCACCACATTATTACTCAAACATTGAATATAGAATAAGAGTATGAATATCTCACACTATGTGGGGAGAGGCAAGAATTCTTTGGTGAATTCGTGGATGATCACATGAGATTTTTTAGTGCATGCAAGGTTTTCTTAGCTCTCTGAGTAACTTCATATGATGAATGGGCAAATCAGGAAACATAGAAATGGAATCTTGCCATGACAGGAATAGTGCAGGCAAAGTCTTGAAGATAAAAATCCTGATTGAATTTTCTGGAATATTGTTAGTGTCTAAAAGGCACACTTTTCTTACTGTAGTACTAGAAAAATAGCAAACGTGGAAAAAAGAGGGAAACTTAAATAGAAACACATTCAACCAAATGAATGAGAAAAATAGGAAAGCAAAGAAGATCAATCAAATGTTGTTTTCCATAAGAAAAAAAGTCATTTAATAGGAGTTTTCTAGTGAATATATTTATGATTATAAAGAAAGCCATTCACTAATACCAAGTAGAATTCCCAGAGATAACATGAGTTTATACTCTTGCCTATGTTGAACACTACTCTTTATGGACAAATTCTTGTAGAAATGATACGGCTAGTCAAAATTCCACTTGTTTCTTCTTTTTTTTTATTCCACTTGTTTCTAATGTTCAAATTACATACTAAGTTAGTGTTTCTTTAAAATTCTTCACCAGTATATTTAGACGTAAATGTGAAGTTGGTTGTAATTGATAAAAGCAAAATTTCCTGGATATTAAAAAAAAAACCAACAATTGTTCATCCTTTTATCCCATATTTTATGTTCTTCATATTACAGGTTGCCCAGTAGACAAGATGAATGGTATCAGAATCTTTCATTTTCCAATAATGCCTTGTGAAACAAAATCACATTAACATTTGATGTATTTTTTCCAGTATTATTTCCCAATTATTGTATTTTATTACCAAACTCAACATTTAATTTTGGATCCTACTTTTTTTTACACTTGATGTTAAGTCACAAATGCTTCTATGACATTACATACTTTTGGTAATACTGGTTTTTATGAACTAAACATGAAGTTGTATGGATTTGTCATAATTAACATGTACCTTATAATTGGATATTTAAGTGATTTCCAATTTTTGAAAGCCAAAATATTTTCCTAAGGTATTTGTACACACAATACTTGTTGTTGTTTTTTTTTTTACTATACTGAGAATAATTAAAATATATTCTCAGAAATAAAATTATTGGGTCAACATTATGATTTGCATTTCTTTTTTAAATACTTTTAAAAATTGCACAAGTAGGGGCACCTAGGTGGCTCAGTAGGTTAAGCATCAGACTTTTGGTTTTGGCTCAGGTCATGATCTCATAGTTCATGGGTTTGAGCCCCACATCGAGCTCCATGCTGATGGTCCAGGACCTGCTTGGGATTCTCTCTCTCCCTCTCTTCCCCTCCCCTGCTCACACACTCTCTCTCTCAAGATAAATAAATAACTTATTTTAAAAATTACACAAATAGTATGTGAAATTCAGAAACAGGTAAGCAGTATGAAAATACTTAAAGAGCACATATGATCTCATGTTCTTTCCTCACTGGTAGTCTTAATTTGGTTTCAGTCCTTCCATTTTCAGTACTTTTTCCTGTGCATGTGTACATATGGAGATAAAGGATTTTATTACATAAAAACAATTGCATCACATCACATATATTATTATATGTATTTATTTCATAACATAGTTTAGCTATATTTCCTTACTAGTATATTTCCTTTGAGTTTTTTAGAAGTGCAAAGTGCCCAAAATATTTTCCTCCAAATCTCTCTCTACTAGTATATTTAATTTTATGCACACAAATATAATATATACTAATTAATTAAAATTTCTATAAAGTATAATGTGTAAGCAGTCCATTCCAGTCTTCTTCTCTATCTTATCCCACTTAATCTAAAGTGTTCTCAAAACTTTTCTGTGACCCTTTCTCATTAAAAAAGCATCAATGTCATTTTAACTTGTTTTTAATAATTAATTTCCAGAAATGCATTAAGTAATTTTTACTCCATGTATCAACAAAGATCTTCCTTGGCTTACAATGGAGCTCCATCATGATAAACCCATCCTAAGCTGAAAATATGGCAAAATGCATTTAGTACACCTAACCTATCAAATATCATACCTTAGCCTAGTCCACTTTAAATGTTCTCCAACACTTGCATTAGCTTACAACTGGGAAAAATCATTTAACACAAAGCTTATTTTATGATAAAGTGTTGAATATTCCCAGTAATCTACTGACTACAGTATTGAAAGTGAAACACAGAATGATTGGGTACAGAATGGCAGTAAGTGTATTTGTTGTTCATCCCATGATCGTGTGTCTACACTCATTGCCCAGCATCACAAGACAGGCTAGTCTAGGACAAGATCAAAATTCAACATTCAAAGCACCATTTCTACGGAATGCATGTTGCTTTTACACCGTTGTATAGTAGAAAAATCGGAAGTTAAGCCATCATAAATCAGAGACCATCTGTGTCATACAAAAAAATAAGCTGTAAATCAGATGAAGGTGCTGGTTTTCTGAGGGGCTTATTTGGAAGGTTTTTTTCCCCAATTATGAGATTGGGCTAGGGTTCTAATTATCAATAGGGTCCATTTATTGTGCAGAGAAGCAAGTACCCTGGCTTTCAGGAAAACGACTCGAGGAGAACCCATGAGAGGAAGCCTGCCAGTTTATGGAAGGGTTATTCATGCTGAAACCTGCTTGAAAGATTAAACTCATGCAGGATGCCCCTAGTTCTGCCTTCAATTAGATTAAAGGCCATAAAACAGCTTAGAAGTGTGGTTTTCACCAGAGTGAATGTAAAGGACAAAGAGCAAAGGGTAATTAGCTCCTGACCTGGAAGAGCTCATAAGAGAAGAAAATTCCAGTGAAACAGCTTTACTTCCAGCATTCTGATAGTGTGCACATGTGAAGCAGTAGGCACTCATCAGTAATAGAAGTCCATTTTTATTAGAATACTACATGGCAGGTCACAAACTCAAATGGCCACATGGGTAAGCAGTGATACAAATGAGCAAAGCTGATCTGAACTGGTGAACATAGGACCACATGCACCATCTAAAGACACAACTGACTGTTGTCATTTGGTGCAAAGCCAGACTATGGGCTGAGGGTTGCTATATCATCTGATCTTTTATCTTCTTATCCAGAAGTAGGAGTATTTATGTGCAATCTTCTGTGGTATAAATGTTGGTAATCATTTTAATTTAAAAACAATATATGGCCCAATCAACATGTGTTTGTGTGACAAGCCAAGTCCAAGTGCCTCCAGGTGGGACCTCTGACCAAGCTACCTAGCACGGCTATACAATGTCAAGTCTTGAAAACCAACATGAACAAAAGGGATCAATTTAAATGACACAATACTTATTCATTCTTTCCCTCGGGAAGGATTTATTGAGAGAAAGCATATGGTTCACATTCTGTATTAAATGCTAAAATAACAGTGACTTAAACAAGATAAAATACCCTCTGTCACTTCTAGCAGTCCAAGTGTAAGCTGTCCAGGACTAATATGGTGGCTCTGTCTTTCTCTGCACACAGCTTCCATATTGTAACCAAAATGGCTGCTCTGGCTCCTGCCATCAAATTATCACATCGGCATTCCAGGCAATCAGAAGTGAGAAAAGAGAAATGTACAGCATGCTCACTCTCTTTGAGGATACGACCCAGAAGTTTTACACACTATTCCCACTTACATCCAATAGATCAAAACTTTAATAACATGGCCATACGTAGCAACGAGGGAGGTTGGAAAATGTAATTTGTGCTTGGCAACCATATGTCCATCTAACATTGGATGGATCCACTTTGAAAAGAGGAGGAAACTGGAATTCTCTACCATCACAACCTTACTGTACTAAATTGTGTTATGTTAAATAAGTTCCAATAAAAAATATTTTAAGGCAAATGTATATTTCATGCTCACAAGTAGTTTCAAATCTAGTAAGGTTTATACTCTTGAGGAAGGACATTATCCAAGAAAGGGAATGGCGTGGTCAAAGAAATAAGGGCTGGGAAGTACGGTGCTTTAGATGATCTTAGAGATTTAGCTCAGAACTTGTTGGCCTTTTCAACACAATGACAGTCACTGTAGGGAGGAGAACATGGTGGAGAAGATACGGCTATCAAAGCTGGGTTCTGATCTTAGAACCTTACTAACGCCAGAGAATAATGCCCGGCTGAGAACTTGCGCCTTCATCCTGTCTGAGTCAGCCACTTCACGAACAAGGGACAGCCTGAGGAAAGTTTTGCCAGACCATAAAAATACTGCCTGGTCTCCTCCTGAATCACCCGACTGAATCACCATCATTAGGAAATAAAGTGCAACAAAACAGAACAAAATTAGATCGTAGCACCAAATTAACTGTAATATCTGGTGTTTTAAAAAAGGTATGATGATAAAGAACAGACATGGGAACCAATTCCCAGCTTAACAAAGTCTCAAAGCATTTCCAGACATGCTGCTCTAGCTAATTTAGGAAAGCATAAGTTTCCAGCAGACTGACTCAGCCTCACTATTTAACTCAGGAATATCCTTCCTGATACTGCCTGCTGCTGAACCACCAAGGCCAATTCTAACTCACTGGAAACAATTACATAGAAACAGTCTTGTACCGGTTCGTATTCTTTTTTCATATACAGATATCTAATCCCGGCCTGTTTTCCCTTACTCCATCCAATCATTCTTGACTTTCAGATCTTGACTTCAATATTTAGAAGCTTATTTTCGTCTATATTTACTATTCAACTTTTTTTTTCTTTTCATTGTATTTTAAAAATAGGGTTTCTCAGGGCACCTGGGTGGCTCAGTCGGTTGAGCAGCCAACTTCAGCTTAGGTCATGATCTCACGGTTCACAAGGTCAAGCCCCACATCAGGCTGGCTGCTGTCAGCCTGTCAGTGTGCAGCCCACTTCGGATCCTCTGCCCCCCTCTCTGCCTGCTTGTACTCTCTCAAAATTGAATAAAACGTTAAAAAAAATAGGGTTTCTCAAACATGGCCTTGAGCTTTCTATTTGCAGTCTGGCTCCCAGATCTCTCAGGAGCTCTAAGGGAAGCTACTGTCTTGACTTCTCACTTTAAAACCCAATCTCTAGGGACACCTGGGTGACTCAGTCAGTTAAGCATCCGACTTCGGCTCAGGCCATGACCTCACGGTTTGTGAGTTCGAGCCCTGCATCGGGCTCTGTGCTGATAGCTCGGAGCCTGGAGCCTGCTTCAGACTGTGTGTCTCCTTCTCTCTCTGCCCCTCCCAGATAAGAATGCAGGAAGGCACTTGGTAGTGAGGCTGAGGTGTTTAGTTTGTGATATGAAGCATTCTTTGGTGTTTAAATGTGTAGTATGTCTTTTCATTTATAACTTTATGTGTGCTGCTAGCATCTCTAAAATGTGCTACTAAATTTCTATTTAGAGTAAAAGGGAAACAAATGTTAGGAGATTTTTCTCTCATAAATAATTCCTAATAAATCCTCTGCCTTAACTAATTGTAGTGTTAAATTGAAAAAAAAAAAACAGTCTTTGGTAAGGAAAGACATTATTCAAAAGAATTATTGCAACAGGGGGAAAGGGACCATGATGATAGGGGAGGTGGACTATTAATTGCCACAGGGAGAATGCTCCCATCATTACATCTGCGAGTGTCTCAAAGGTCAGGCAGCAATGGCTTTTTTTCCGCAGGGTGTAGCAAACAAGGCCCGAAGGAACCCGATGTTAAGGAGTGCGATGAGCCAGGAGCATAAACAGCTAGCTGCCCAGGGAATGTTTTCCCTAGAGGTCAGCTGATTCTCTGGAGCGGCTGTTCCACTCTTCCCATGCTCCAGGGTGGGCCAAAGTTCAGGGACCTGAGGACAAGGCAGAAGCCTGACTAAGGTTTGGCCAACTAGGGTTAGCAGGAATTTTGTCCAAGTGGGTCAGTAGGAATGAACCATTCATCTAATCATTTATGAAAATAGAAATTTGGAGGGTCTATATCTGGCCTTGTCATAGGTAAATAAGGGGGGCCATTCACAAGTCTTATCTAAGTTGTCTGAGGAAGGGAGGTTCTTTACAGTGAGCCATTTCCTAAGATACAAAAGAGTACGGCCAAAAGGGTAACCATCACTGTTTAACTTTGTCAGTAGCATTTCAACCTGATCATTCTTTTCAAATCAAAAATTTTTAAATGTATTTCAAAAGTCAATACTTAATTCTGAAAATGAATTTTCCTGTGAAGAAACTACGCACTGTTTAGCCTGTTTAAGTAACAGAAAGGCCAAAATGCAAATACTATATTAGATCAATGTGGTAATGAAAGAAAATCTGACCGTCATATGTTTTCTCCATAAATTTATATTGTCCATCAATTCATTAAATGTTGGCTTTCCTCCTCTCCATCTTTCTTTTTTATTCAACGTTTCTGGATAACACTCTGACTCTTCACTCCTCAGGTATACGCATTTTCTACTGTGGTCCCAAATAATCCATTTAATAATGCCAAGAGGACCATTTCCAGTGGAATGTTATTGTGATTTATGAGGTCTGTGAACATGTTTTTTAGGTGGAGGAAAGGGAGTTTCTCTTGTACATCCCACAGAAGTTGGCCCATGCACTCAATAAAAGCTCATTATGGAAAGATTATAAACGTATAACAATACATTTTAAGTGAGATGCAATGATCCATAAAATTGGTGTGGCTAATTAGCAGATCAAATCTCTGCAAGAACAGGATGTATTTAATATCCTGCCCTTGCTTAATTCTATAGGTATTTTACTATCCACAAATGTTTAGTAAAATTAAATAATAGTATAAATGTTCAGTGGGATTAAAGCAAGTGTGAAATGAAACCAAACAAAATGAGTTTATTTTGTTAATAGAATAAAGAGAATCCCAGTGTTCATATAACATTACACAAAATCTAGAGCAAACATCCTCTGAGTCCCAACCTCATTTCACATGTAATTAACCTTTCTCAATCAAGCTAAGCATCCCTCACACCTCCTCAACTGCTGCACATCCACGTCTTTTCCTTCACTGAATGAAAGGGAGGCATCAATTTAGACGGGTAATACTGTCTCACACTGTGCTTCCTGAGTATCATCCCGAGAGTATCGTGAATACCAATAATTTTCCTCAGTTCAAAAGCAGCTTTTGTAAATCTTATTTCTTGAAGAAGTAGGAGACATTTGATGGTAATGGATAATATGTTTTAATAGCAAAATCGTCTCAACGATTGATCACAACTGAGGGAGACATGTGCAAGTTTTGGGTCCTCTAACAACCTCTGGCTGATTGCTGGTAAATGCCAACAAGTTGGGAGCAGAAATCCACCACTTGGGTGGATCCCGTCCTCTATCTACGGGGATGGAACATGTACCCTAGGCTTAGATCAATCAGCACAGGCAATTTCCTGGCCTGAGCGATTGGTAAGCAGGTGAGCTCAGGAGCCACGTTGCTCCACTCAGGGTGATTATAAGGGCAAGTATGAGAGCTGCTGAGAAGAGACTATTTCTTTTCCTTGGGACTTGAGCCTGAGAGGATGTGAAGCTGGCTGCTGTAGCCATTCTGCTACTACACAGATCTGGAAATGAGGCCAACAAATGAAAGTGAGTCCAGCCAGGAGAGGGGAGAAACCACATCCTAATGGTGTTGTTTGAGCCTATAGATAGCTTCAAAATTCCTAACAACAGCTTTACCCCCAAGACTTCCCAGTTGCGTGAGTAAATACACTTTTTTTCTTTTAGTTTGGACAGTACTTTCTGTCAAAACCAAGAGTTCAAAATTATACATGAGGCCAAGGTAGTAATAGCAACATAGTTAAGATTATGAGTGAAGAATCGTACAAACTTGGATTCTAATTCCAGCCTAGCCACTAATTTCCTGAATTTCCTTTGGCAAATAGTTTGAACTGAGGACATAGTTCCTTCCAGTGTTTTAAAGGGTCCATAAACACTGAGTAGATACTGATTAAGTTTACCTGTATCCAGAAGCATCTCTAGTTCCAGAGTATGTTTAGCTCTGCAACTTAGAGACTTGTGGGGAGAGTTAGGTGGAAGAAACAAAATTCTCTCCTGAGAATAAGGTCCTGAGCTTACAATTGGCATCTGTTTTTACCAGTGTTGCCTTAGTGTTTAGAGATGCAGTAAAGTGATGTGCGGTGAAATGACTCGTCACTGGGTAAATCAATGGGATTTGCAAAAAAGTTATACAAAAAGTAGACAGGAATGTTTCCTCACAATGGGCAATGAGGTGATGTTTTAAGGGACGTTTCTACTCTCTTCATAATATTGAGCAATAAACTATAAAATTTGAATGTATAAAAGGTAGCACCGGGGTATACATCTCTACGAATCAGAAAAGGAGCAAAAACATAAAGCCACAAGACTTCTGGGCTCTAGACACAGAAGTAAGTGAAATCATCAGAGTTTGATACGTGTGGTTCAAAGGAAACTAAAAGTGTTCCCCACAGCGTGGAGAACACGAGTCAGATTCACTTTGTGAAGTCAGTAGCTAATGCTACTGTCTATCAGGACTCTGTTATAGCAAGCTGGGCCGTGATAGATGAGAGGACCCAAACCTAATGTCCGATGAGCAGAAACTGGACAAAATAGTCCACCAGACTAGTGTGTTGAAGACTATCTCCTATATCACAGTAGAACAGAGACTTTGAGTGTTGGTTTGATATTAGGGCCACAGAGGCCAGATGAGAACACTTCAAAGACCACTAGTGATAGAGATGTGAACCGAGAAAGAGGGGGAAAAATAAATCAAAAAGATTCCCTTCACAATAGCGTACCATCATAATATAAGTTGACCCCAAATTAATTTAACTTTATACAACAGTCTGAAAATGAATTTGAAATAAATCAATTGAGCTGAGTGTGCTGATAAAGTTATCACTTTCATTTTAATAAATCAAAAATTACAAAACAAAAGTAGGTTTTCATGAAACAAAATCGGAGAGATATGAAAAAGAATAAATTAAAGAACATGGAATTGTTATAGATGGCTATTAAATTTTTAACTTGTCACAATAGACGTGAACTTTATACTAAAGGCAGTTTGAAAATAAGAGCATTGAAATATTACACTGGGTTATTTATGTGGATCATAACACAGAGAGAGAGGTAAAAATAATAAAGGGCAGTTTTTAAAGCACCCTGAGAAGCTCCACTGTAAGCCCAATATTAATTCCAAAATAAACTGTTGAAAATTTAAAAGAAGCAATATCTGCATACATAACAGGTGTAAGTTTTTCATAATTGAAGGAACTAACCCTAAGACTTTTCACATCCATGAGTAGGCTAAATGGAAAACAAAAGAAAGCATACCCAGTCACATTTGGGTGATACTGCATTATTAAAGATCAAAGGAAAAAAAAATCTTTAAAATTTTAGAAAATATGTATTATTTACAATGGAATGGAAATAGAAATCTCAGTAACAAGTAAATAATACAGTAATATCTCTTAAAAGCTAAGGAAAAATTATTATCAACCTGGAATTCAGTATAAGACTGAAGAGTTATTAAAAATGATTAAAGAATTAACATGATTACAGACATTCAGAGAATTGATTTTTTAAATACTTTTACCAAAAGAACTAGTACAATTACTCACTTAGGACAAAATAAGGTAACCCCAAAAGGAAGAGGTAAAAAAATAAAATAAGATAATGAGCACATAATTTGATTAAAACTATTAACAAATTTAAAACAAATAGTACTTCTGTGTCAAAATAAAAATAGAAAGCCTGACAATATTGGGTGGGTTGTCCTATTGGTAACCAATGTGCTAAATTCCTTGTCATACTTGGAAGAATAGAATAATGAAGAACTTTAGGCTGTTGTTAAGAAAAATGTAATTTCATATACATATATTTTAAGAACTTAAATAAAATAATTAAAATAATAAAAAATGTAAACTGTGCATAGAAGATTACATTAAGGGACACCTGGGTGGTTCAGTCAGTTAAAGCGTCTGACTTTGGCTCAGGTCACGGTCTCATGGTCCCACTGTTTGTGAGTTTGAGCCCCACAGCTGGCTCTGCGCTGACAGCTCAGCCTGGACCCGGCTTCAGATTCTGTGTCTCCTTTTCTCTCTGCCCTTCCTTGACTCATGCGCCGTCTCTCTTTCTCTCTCAAAAATATATAAACATACATACATACATACATACATAAATGTACATGTATTAAATACCCCAACCACAAGACATAGAAAGGCTAAATGGATGAAATATAGAAAAACACAGAACTAAGATCCAACTATATGCTGTTTACAAGAGACTCACTTTAGATTTAAGAACACACAAAGGCTGAAAATGCAAGGATGGAAAAAGTTATCCCATGCAAATAGAAACCAAAAGAGAGCAGAGGTATTCATACTTTTATCAGACAAAAGTGACTTTAATTCAAAAGCTGTCACGAGACAAAAAAGGACATCATATAATGATAAAAGGGACAATTCACCTGAAAGATATGACAATTATAAATATTTATGCATCTAACACCAGAGCACTCAAATATATGAGGCAAACATTAGCAGAATTGCAGGGAGAAATAAACAGAAACACAATAGTAGCTGGGGATTTCAGTACTCCACTTTGAATAATAGATAGAATATTCAGACAGAAGATCAATGAGGAAATATTGGCTTTGAACAACCCTAAAGCTGAAATGAAACTTAGAGACATATTTAGAACATTCCATACAACTACCGCAGAATACACATCCTTCTCAAATGCACATAGGACATTTTCTAGGTTATATGTTAGGGCATAAAACAAATCTCAAAATATTCAAGGCAATAGAAATTATATCAAATATCTTTTTCTGAGTATAATAGTATGAAACTAAAATCAGTAACAGAAGGAAAACTGGAAAATTCATAAATATGTGAAAATTAAACAACACCCTTTTGAACAATCATTGGGTAAAGGAAGAAATTAAAAGATAAATTAGAAAATATGTTGAGACAAAAATAAAAACACAACATAATAAAACATATGGGATACAGTACTAAGAGGGAAGTTTATACTGATATATGTCTACATTAAAAAAAAGAAAGATTTAAAAAAAAAGAAAGATTTAAAAAAAAAGAAAGATTTAAAAAAAAGAAAGATTTAAAAAAAAAGAAAGATTTAATGTTATCCCAATTTTATACCTCAGTAAACCAGAAGAGAAAAAACTCAGCCTAAAGTTATCATAAAAGGATACAAAGTTACAGCAGAAATAATGGAAAACATTAACAGAAATAAAAGTTTATGTTTTTAAAAAGAGATAAATAAAACTGATGAAACTTTAGGTAGGTTAACAAAAAACAAAAACATGAGTGAACACAATCAGAAGTGAAAGAGGAGACATTACAACTGATGTCACAGAAATTAAAAAGATCATAAGAGACTCCTGTGAACAATCATATGCCAACAAATTGGATAACCTAGAAGAAATGGATAAAGTCCTAGAAATATGTGACCTGCCATGATTAAATCATGAAGAAAGAAAATCTACACAGACATAGATTGAGGAAGAAGATTGAATCAGCAATCAAAAAATCTGCCAACAAAGAAAAGCCCAGGACAAGATGGCTTCACTGGAGATTTCTATCAAATATTTAAGAAAAATTAATGCCAGTATTTCCCAAACTCTTCCAAAAGATTGAAGACGAAGGATTATTTCCACATGGATGTTGTGAAGCCATAATTACCCTGATACAAAAGCTAAAAAAAAGACTCTATAAGAAAAGAAGGCTACAGGCCAATATTCCTAATGATTATAGACGCAAAATCCTCAACAGCATCCGAGCAAACCAAAATTCAATAGCACATTAAAATGATTACACACCATGACCAGGCTTTATCCCAGGGATACAAGAATGGTTCACCCTATAATAATCAAACACTGTGATAAACTACATTGACAGAACAAATCGTTGAAACCATACTATCATCTCAACACATGCAGAAAAACATTTGACAAAATTCAATACCTTTTCATGATGAAAAAAATACTGAGCAAACTAGGAATACAAGAAACTCACCTCAAAACATAAGAAAAGCCCACAGCTAACATCATACTCGATGTTGAAAATGAAAGCCTTCCCTCCAAGATCAAGAACAAAACAAGGATGCCTGCTCTTACCACTTCTATTCAACATTGTAACACGAGTACTAGTCACAGCAGTTAGGTAAGGGAAAGAAATTAAAGACATCTGAATCAGAAAGGAAGAGGAAAATTATTTCTGTTCATAGATAAAATGTTCTCTGCAGAAAACTCCAAAGATTCTACACACACACACACACACACACACACACACACACACTGTTAGAACTAATAGGTTCGGCAAAGTTGTGGAATGCAAAATAAACATGTAAAAATCAGCTGCATTTCTATAGGCTCACAACCAACAATCTACAAAAACAATAAGAAAACAATTACGATAGCATCAAAAACAAAATACTTAGGAATAAACTTAAGGGAGCAAAAGACTTGCACACTGAAAATACAGAATATTGCTGACAGGAATTAAAGACACAAACAAATGGAAGGACATTCCATGTTCATTGCTCGAAAGACTGCATATTGTGAAAACATCCATATAACTCAAAGTGATCTACAGATTTAATGCAATTTTTACCAAAATCCCCAAAGACAGTTTTCAAAAAATAATAAAAGCTGACTTACAATTCATATGAAACCACAAAGGACCCTAAATAGCCAAAACAATCTTGAAAAAGAAGAATGAAGTTGGGGGTGGCCAGGTGGCTCAGTCAGTTAAGCATCTGACTCTTGGTTTCAGCTCAGGTCATTATCTCATGGTTCATGAGTTCTAGTCCTGCATCAGGCTATATGCTGACAGTGCAAAGCCTGCTTAGGATTCTCTCTCTCCCCCTCTATCTCTGTTCTTCCCCACCTCTCTCTCTCTCTGCCCCCCACTCAAAATAAACAAATAAACTTAAAATTGTTTTGTAAAAAAGAACAAAGCTGGAAGTTTAATACTTCCTAACTTAAAAATATTTTACAAAGCTACAGTAATCAAAACAGTATGTTATTGGCATAAAAACAAACATATTGTAAATCAATAAAACATCTCAGAAATAAACTTATGCAAATATACCATGTTGTTAATACTGAAAAGATTTGATAATTCATCCAAAAGCACTATTTTAAAAAATCTCCATGCTACTCCTCCAAAGTCTCCTTTATAATGATAGTAGAGGAATAAAGGAAAAACCCACAAAGGCAAAGAAAACAGAAGCAGCAATAATAGCAGAAGAGAGATGCCAAAAAAATATTAACCGCTGGGAAGCAGATGCACTAGTGGTAATTAATGTGACAGTGTATTGAGAAACCTTGTTTGTGTCTCAGGACCCTGGAAAGTCTGAGGAATTAAAGTTTCCCGGTGTCACCATATGGGAGAGCATAGGACTGAAAACATGAGGACTGTCTGAAAGACTGGATAAAATCAGGACGGAATCTAGATTCCTTCCTGCTCATGTATAATTAGAGGTTTGATATAAAGAAAGCTGAGCCAGAACCATGAACTTCAGGTACCATGGAGTTGGGAGACGGGGGAGCAGGGGAGAGGTCATAAAAAACTCCATGGATTCCAGGTGTGCCTGGTTGGCTCAGATAAGGTTAAGCACCGGACTTAGGTCAGATTATGGTCTCATGGCTCATGGGTTTGAGCCCCACCTTGGGCTGTGTGCTGACAGCTCAGAGCATGCTTCAGATTTTGTGTCTCTCTCTCTTTCTGCCCCTCCTCCACTCTCTCTCTCTCTCTCTCTCTTTCAAAAATAAATAAACATTAGAAATTTTTTTAACTCCATGGATTCCAGTGAGAGGCCCTGCTCCTCCAGTTTGCTTCCAAGAACTCTTGCTGGTCTTCCTGCATGGGAGACTGATTCAAGAAAAAATATTTTCGAGGCCCCTGGGTGGCTCAGTCGGTTAGGTGTCTGACTTCAGCTCAGGTCATGATCTTGCAGTTCGTGAGTTCCAGCCCCACGTCAGGCTCTGTGCTGATGCCTCGGAGCCTGGAGCCTGCTTCAGATTCTGTGTCTCCCTCTCTCTCTGCCCCTCCCCTGCTCATGCTCTGTCTCTTTCTGTCTCTAAAACATAAATAAATGTTAAAAAAAATTAAAAAAAAAAAGAAAAGATTTTCACCCATTCCCAACAAAATGGCTGTGTCTCACTCAATCACTGTCCAGTGAAGCTTCTCAAGGAACTTCAGAACTTGTAATCCACCATTAAGTGCTTTGCTCTTAAATATTAACCAACCTCCAAAGGTACCCAGACATTTGATAAAAACTTTTAAGACAAAAACCAAAGAAACTGAAAACCATCTCAAAGGAGACAGGAAGCTGATATATATATATATATATATATATACATATATATATATATATATATATGTATATATATATATATGAATATGTAAATAGAGAAAATTTTTAAAAATATAAAGTATACAATTGTGAGTTGTAGAAAGATTTAAAAAACCATGAAAGATGGTATGACATTCAGAAAGCAACCCCAAAATATTAAAATTAAATAAATAAAAAATTAAAATGTAGAAAATGTTTTGAGGGAAACAGAAAAGTTGGAAGATAAGTGGAAAAGATTTCTTCCAAACTGAACTAAAATGACAAATTCACAATGTGATAGGAAATTACATGATTGTTTTAAGAGGTACAATATGTGGATAGTGGGATTTCCAGGAGATAGGGACAAATAAAATGGAGAACTGTAGTTACCAGAGAAACAATAAAATGAAAATTTCCAGGACCGCAGACCATGAATTTCAGTATTGAAGAGTCTACTGAAGTCTTAGCATGAGAAAGGGAAAAGGATGACTTCAGCACACAACATCATAGAATTTTAAAATGCTAGTCCCTAACTAATGATACCAGTGGCCTCCAGAGTAGGCAAACAGGTCACAAACAAAAATCGAGAATCAATATGATACCATTCAACGACCTCACTGGTGGTTGGAAGGCTATGAAAAATGCTTTCAAAATTCTGAGGGAAAATGATGTGTTGAAGTCTAAATCTAGCCACCCTGAAAATTAATTTTAGGGATTAACTAAACTAAATGTGCTTTCACATATTCAGGGTCTCAAAAATTTACCTGCCGTGTACACTTCCTAAGGAAATTATTCGAGGATGCGTTCCATTAAAAATGAAGCAATAGGGGCGCCTGGGTGGCGCAGTCGGTTAAGCGTCCGACTTCAGCCAGGTCACGATCTCGCGGTCCGGGAGTTCGAGCCCCGCGTCGGGCTCTGGGCTGATGGCTCAGAGCCTGGAGCCTGTTTCTGATTCTGTGTCTCCCTCTCTCTCTGCCCCTCCCCCGTTCATGCTCTGTCTCTCTCTGTCCCAAAAATAAATAAACGTTGAAAAAAAAAAAATGAAGGAATAAACCAAAATGAACTAAAACCCAGGTCATAAGATGGCAGGCCACCCTGAGCGGTGGCAGTGGTGATAGAAAATTCTCGGAGGACACAAGTGCCATAGACGATAACACCAGGCCAGATGGAGTGGGAGGACTCCCAAGGAGTGATGGAAGAAAAGAAAGTTATGCCACCCGCGGAGTGTGTCTATTGAGAGTCTGAGGGTGGGTTAGTGAGAGATACACTGAAACACAAACAAACAAACAAAATATCCAAGAAATTATTAACTCCAGGGAATGTAAATGTTGCACTCATAAGTAATTCATAGTCCGTGATGTGGCTCAGCTGTGAATATATTTACACAGAGTAATGTCAACACTGAAATTGTGGATTAAACTAAGATAATGATACAACCATATTTGCACACGGGGGGGGGTGGGGGGCAGGGTTTGAAAGGAATCGCAAGAAGCAGGCAGAGGGATGGAGAGGCGGAGCAAGTAAGAGAACTGAATCTTCCTCCTCCGTAGTGGAAAGACAATAAATAAAACTCTTGTTCTCAGCAACAGCCTATCTTTCCAGTTGAATTCGGTGTAGAGTTTTAGCCTCATTGACAGAATCGGCCATATTGCAGCGCCCTCAGAGACACTCCACCAGCCCGTCAGCATCTCCCCCTTAGCGAGCTGAGTCCTGGCTCTGTGGGGCCCCTCTTCCAGACTTCGAATAACCTTAACCTCTCTTCTTTATTCCAAGAGACCTAGATTTGGTAGCTACTTCCCTTAGTCACTACCTCTTTGATAACTTAGTTTTCCTTACTGCCTTTGAAGTTGTCCAGCCAGACATTCTCTATTCCTGGTTAACCATTCTTTAGATTAAACTCTCTGTGTTGAAATAATTGGCGTGATTTCCATCTCCTGACTAGACCTGACTGGTAAAATGCCTAAAACTAAAAAATTAATGAATAGCTGTACACATCTACTGAATAGGAATATAGAAATAAGTATCCGTTGAAACCATACAAAGAGTTGCTGCTAGAGGTTTTTGTTAGTTTGCTTTTTTTTGGAGCAGAAGACTTATGTCCAAAAAAAAAAAAAAAAAAAATCTCACATGAAAACCCCATATTTAAATGATATAAGAGGAATTTCTCTGGTTGGAAAGCCTGATTCTGGTTGTTAAGCAGAGCCCTCCAACTAAGGCCTCTCCTTGGAAACCTATGGAGAGAAACCAGGAAACACTTCTAAGATGGGTCATGAAATAAGGAATATCAGTCTCAAAGTTCCTTCTTTTACTGAGCAGTATAAAATCCCAGGTGTGTGATTCATGAAACATTATTTTGTCTATTGTGGGGTGATAACAAAATCTATTGCTGTTCCTAAAGAGTCATGACAATATTAAAGTAGGACAAAAGATCCCATTCATATTTAAACGGTAGAATGAAATGAGAATTCAGAGAAGGCAGTCATCAGGAGAAGAGGTGACAGTGAACATGGACCTTGCACATAAGAGACAAGGAGAAGGAAGTAGAATACAATCACTTAGAAACGGAGTCATAAAATCCAAATCTTTAAGCAACCGTACATTCAGGTCAATCCACCAGTTTACAACAGTTAACATCTGAGAGAAAAAATTGTTTGCGGAGCTCAAACATCTGTGTCTTGTTGCCTGAGGATAGTTTGGATATACAGTAATTGCATCTTGTTTCCCAGTGTTTGTCTTAGCTTTCTTGTGTCCCACTGATGCATTGATTCTGCCCCACAGGCTCCCAACTTCGGTCTTCAGTGCAGAGCATGCTGGGATAAGGGCTTTGTTTCCTCAGCTCTACCAATAGAGGGATGTTGTCCTGGAAAGTCAGATTTCTAGGTACTCCAAGCTTCCTGTGGCAGTGGTTAATTATCCAAAGGAAACTTTTATATTTCTAGGAGAATTACCTCCAAGCCTTGGAGTCCCTGCAACGCTCTTGTGAATCAGACTTGAAAATAAGCTTTGTCAAACAGCAGGGTCCGTCTGAATGTAGGTCAAAAATAGAAAACCTTTCAAAAGATTAGCAGCAACTGGTGAAAGATAAGACAGTATCAAGACTATTCTCAATCCCTTTCCTTCCCCTTAAAACTCATTAGGAATACCATTGTTGCTGAAATCTACTGGATTTTAACAATTTGTATGGCTCGGAAAATATTTCTTTCATTCCAGTCTTCCCGCCACCAGAGAAAAAACTGTAAGCCCTGTATTCCCTAGTTTATCAGAGACCACAAGAAGAATGTGGAGCAGAATATAGAAACCGGTCTACTCTTTACGTGCTTCATATTAGAAGCGCTTTGGTAGGCACAGGTTTCTTTTTAAAGCAAGAAACATAAATTTTAATGAAGTTTGGAAATAGACCTAACATAAAACCAGGCAACCACCTTTGCAGGAGTAGCGAACCTGATTTGGAATAATTTTTGGCTTGTTACAGTGTCTTCTTAATTTGTGTTGTTCTCCCAAACACAGAATCCTTTAAAAGACATAAGTAAAAAAAATTCTGAAATGCAAGAGTCCATTGGTGTTTTCACCTTCTAAGAACAACTCATGTTAACCTTTCGTTCGGTTTACCTACACAATGGGAGTGGCTTATTTTGTTCGAAATGAGAACTCGTATTTTTAGCTCTTTTGTTCATACCTCAAAGATTCTTCAGTACCTAATTAATACTGGTTTCTAAGTAGCTCCTCATTATTTTCAAATCTTCACAATAATCCTGTGAGATGGCACGTTTAGCCTTTGAACATAGAAGCTCAGCGTCAGAGGGTTTAGCTTCAGTATGCAAAAGGAGGGCCTGGAACTCTTTTCTCAGTGCAGAGTCTATGTCCTTTCTTCCAAGTCAAGATGCCTTCTTTGGTAAGGAACACACAGGTTTATTTTTATTTATTTTTTTATAATTTTTTTTAACGTTTATTCATTTTTGAGAGACAGAGAGAGACAGAGCATGAGCGGGGAAGGGGCAGAGAGAGGAGACGTAGAATCCGAAGCAGGCTCCAGGCTCTGAGCTGTCAGCACAGAGCCCGACGCGGGGCTTGAACTCACCAACTGCGAGATCATGACCTGAGCCGAAGTTGGGCGCTCAACTGACTGAGCCACCCAGGCGCCCCAGGAACACACAGGTTTAGATACACACAGCACAGCTGATGGCCCCAATGATAGGAAATAATGAATCCTTTGTAGAAGACAATTAGTTGAGAGTTCATGTAAGCTCTTTAGAGCAGATGTCTGCAGCTGGTGAAAACCAAAAAGAAAGAAGGACAAGTTGATGTCCAAGAAATGGGAAATTTGGACTACCTCTGAAGGAGATTGAAATGATTTGTTTGGGGGAAGAAACAGAAATTCCTCAGTCTTCTTCTTATGAGAATTCCCTTTGTCATGGAATGAATAACTGTATAAAAACTGCTCTAGGTGTTATAATATGTTTTTGGTACCAAGTAAAATCTATTTTTTTTAAAACAGGTTAATTCCCAGTGTTCTTGTTAGGCATATGTGTACCTAGTAAGTGAGAGTGTATATTGGTATAGCTTTCTGAAAAGAAATTATGTTCAGAATCTGTGACATTTCTTATACTTTTACTGTGAAATTTCATTTTCAGGAGTTTTTCCCGAGGAAAAGATAGAAAATATGGGCAAAACATATGTATAACGGTGCTTATTGAAGCGATATTTTTAATAAAAAAATTGGAAACAACTCAAATGTCCAACTTTATAGAATGTTTAAATGTATTATGGTATTGCATACATTGGAATAGTATGAAACAAAAACAATGCATTTGAAAAATTCTTTATAGCTTGGAGATATGTTTATAATATAACGTGAAGTGAAAAAAGCAATATAGAAGCAATTCACAGAGTATGATTTCAGTTTGGCAGAAGAAAGATTTATTTCCAAAAGAAAAAAAAATTATTGGAAGGAAAACACCAAAATATTAATAACAATTGCCTTAGAACAGTGAGATTATGATCTTTATTTTCTTCTTTACCCTTTTTTCTATTTTCCAAATTTCAACAATATATGTTACTTTCATAACCAGAATATAAACAATAATACTTATTTAAGACAAAGGTTTTTTATAAATTTCTTTTCACCTTAACAATTCAAAAAATTTCTTTTGCTCCGATAGATATGCCTGCTTTGGGACACATCATTATAAATAATACTTTTTCAGATTAAATTAGCATTTAGACTCATATAACAATGAAACTTCCAGCAGCAAAATGCAACTTTATAAATGCATATATTATTAAGGTGATGAATCTTATTTTTATTTAAATTTAGATTTGATTTTAGGGAACCAGTGGTAATTCAGCACTCACTAAGTCTCATTAAGAGGTTTTGATTCTTTTAAAATTACAATTGGTTTCTTTTAATCATTTTCCACTGTACATAGATGATCTTTGTTTCCTTATTCTTGGACCGATTGCTTTTAAAAACATAAAGATAAGCACATTTATCTTTCTGTTGAAGATTTTAATCCAGGAGCTTAAACTTGCCCAGTACCTTTTTCTGTCAAGAGAATTTAATTTTTCATTTAGAGTATAAATTCACTTTACAGTGTCCAATTGAAATAATTTTTTTATATATTAATGATTTGAAATTCTCTTTAAATAAGTAAATGGGTTTGCAATTAGGAGAAATTTTAACTTTCATATATGAATGGCTTATATGTCACACACATTAATGGGATTCAAATACAAAAGCATTCATGGTAATATGAGGACCTCAAGACCTCTACGCTGTAATCTGTTTCATTGCATTCTCTTTATTCATAAAAAAGTCTCCAGAGGTTCTGATCCAAAATAGCGACATACGAAAACCCTGAACACACCTCCTCCACCGAAAATACCAAATAACACCTATTCATAGAACAATTCCTCTTGAAAAAGAACTGAGGGCCAACTGAACAATTTCTGCACAATCATAAAAAGTCTCCAGGTATTTCCAAGAATATCCAGGAATAATAGTGATTCACCTGAGCTCAGGGGAAAAGTCCTGTCATGTTATTCTATTCTGGCCTCCTGTTCATATCCTATTATTATTGCTGCCTTAAGAATGCTGGAGAGGGGCGCCTGGGTGGCTCAGTCGGTTGAGGGTACGACTTCGGCTCAGGTCATGATCTCACTGTCCGTGAGTTCAAGCCCTGCCTCGGGCTCTGTGCTGAGAGCTCAGAGCCTGGAGCCTACTTCAGATTCTGTGTCTCCCTCCCTCTGCCCTTTCCCTGCTCATGCTCTGTCTCTCTCTGTCTCTCAAATTGAATAAATGTTAAAAAAAAAATTAAAAAAAAAAAAGAATGCTGGAGAAAAAAAGGTGGGGGGCACCTGAGGGGCTTAGTCAGTTAAGCTTGTGACTCTTGATTTTGGCTCAGGTCGTGATCTCACAGGTCATGAGATAGAGTCTTGAGTCTGGCTGTGCTGACAGCTAGGGATTCTCTCTCTTCCTCTCTCCCTCTGCCCCTCCCCCACTAGTGCTCGCTCTCTCTCGCTCTCTCTCTCCCCCAAAATAAATAAAGAAACATTTTAAAAAAAAGAATGCTGGAGAGACATTTTTGAAACATGCTGAAGAGAATCAAAGAATGGACTGGAGAAACGAGGAACGGTAAATTATTTCTTCATTACCTTCAAAATATGCTAATACCAGCATTATTTTATGATTATAAGACTTAAAAAATTTTATAGGTGTCTGAAACTACAGAGAAGAAAATAAAGCATTTCCATTATCTCTCTCACACTTACTTTTTCAGACATTTTTTATATGCATGTGCTGATTTTATGTTTACAAAAATGGAATGAGACTGAATACACTTGCTTTACACACTTTGTAGTAAAAAATAAACATCTTCCCCTCTCAAAACTAACAATTTATATCATTATTTTAGTGGCTGTAGAGAGTATTCCACTGGCCAATACCCATGATTTATTTCATAAATTCCTTATTATTTTTATTTTCATACACATTTTGACATATTTGTGAGAATTGTTTTTCCTAAGGCTAATTCTTAGATTTAATTAGATTTAATTTCCTGATCAAAGGAGATGCACAATTCTGTCTTTTGTTAAATATTTCAATTAAAACTTCATTGAGACTTCAAAAGGCCTTGAGAAATAAAACACACACACAAGGGATATATATAACCTTTTTTTTGGTTCCAGCTATTTACCATTCTATTTTGGCACCAATGTATTCAGGATTTTTTTGTTTTAAGTTTATAGTAATATGTTTCCGAAACTAGCAAATCTTCCATCACCGCTTTTCCTGGAAATTTTCAGTCTGTTTTAACAGTTTCCTTTTTAAATGATTTTAAGTATCTGTTTAAGTATTAGATTGAGAACATGTTTTTTCAGGCAATTTTTTTGTTTATTTGTTTTACTGCCTAAGACTGCTTTTGTTTTAGGGGCGCCTGAGTGGGTCAGTCAGTTGAGCATCTGACTCTCGGTTTAGGCTCAGGTCATGATCTCAGGGTTCATGAGTTCTATCCCCACCTTGGGCTCTGTGCTGACAGTGCAGAGCCTGCTTGGTATTCTCTTTCTCTCCCTCTCTCTCTGCCCCTCCCCTGCTCATGCTCTCTCTCTCTCTCTCTCAAAATAAATAAACTTAAAAAAAAAAGAGTGCTTTTGTTTTATACAGTTTGCCACTTTAATTAACTGATTTTCCATATGGGCCATCACATGAATCATAAACCATAACACAGCAATCATATTTTTAATATTTATATATCTAATATTATGGTTTTGAACAATTGCATCAGGTAACTATTCTAAGGATGAGGTTAAATAGTGGTGTTAATCATGTGCATCTTCCTCCTAATTTCATTTTTTAAAGGACAATCCTCGATTTTAAATTGAGATGGTTTGAGTTTTTTACTCATTGTTCTGTTCTTGTTTTTTTTTTAATTTTTTTTTTTCAACGTTTTTTTACTTATTTTGGGACAGAGAGAGACAGAGCATGAACGGGGGAGGGGCAGAGAGAGAGGGAGACACAGAATCGGAAACAGGCTCCAGGCTCTGAGCCATCAGCCCAGAGCCTGACGCGGGGCTCGAACTCACGGAGCGCGAGACCGTGACCTGGCTGAAGTCGGACGCTTAACCGACTGCGCCACCCAGGCGCCCCTGTTCTGTTCTTGTTTTAATGTGTTTTTGGTTTTTTAAAATCAATCATGGTTGTATTTTCAGCCATTTTGTTTCTGGTATCTGTGTAGTTAACGATGTGTTTTTTCCTATTGATCTTTACCATGATGAATTATGGATTTCTTAACATTGATTCATACTATCATCATTAGAATAAATCTTATGTATCTAATTGATACTATGTTGATAAATGTTTCATAAATATTTAGATTTTTCCTAATATTCATAAGTGAGAATGGTCTTCATTTGACATTTTTACCTATCAAATTTCGCAGATTAAATTCCGAATTAAACTAACTTTAGAAGATCACTTCAGAAACCTTTCTTTTTCAGCACACATGCAGGAAACAGTTTAAAAATCCAGTAATTAACTTATTCTTTAATGTCTGATGGACACTATATTTAAATTTTCTCAGTAAAATTCCTTTCATGGGAGTAGTTCTTTGATAACTTTAATTCTAATTGGCTAAATTTCTTTTAAGCTATAATACATTTGGTTAAAATTATCTTTCAGTTATATTAATACATATATTCTTAGAAAAGTTTCATTTCCTAAGATTTCCAAATTTATTGTTTTGAAATTCGGCATAATATTCTTCTACAAATATTAGATCTCCTGAACATTAGTGCTTATATTCTGTTTCTAATTTGTAACATGATAAATTTATAGTTTCTTTTTCACTTTGGCTAAGGGTTCTTACAGAACATGTATCACTTTTTAAAATCTCTTCAGATATTCATCTTCAAATCTATCAAGTAAGTTTTTCCCCCAATTTATTAATCTTTAAATTTGTTTATGTTCAGTTTTTTATGAGAGTCTCTAATGTGAATTTATTTTTTGCATGACCTTTATACTGAATATATATAAGTATTAATATATTATATTGTATTGTATAATACATACATACATATTGTATATTGTATAATATGATGATGTATATTATCCAAATAGGATTACATGATTTTTATATTTGTTTATAATTGTACTATGTTTTATGTTATAAATTTTCCTGTGATTTTGGATTTGAACACAGTCTATAAGTTATGATGTAGTCTTTTCAATGACATAACGTTCTAAAGGGTCTGTGATTTGGCTTTGACACCATTCAAATCCTTTGTCTTCAATACCATTTTAAAAGTATTTTTAACCTTCTAAATGGTTATATTACATTTTTTGTTTGTTATTAAATATTAGTTTTATGTATGGATGTTGAACTTTTATTTTTATTTACCCCTGAACTCTCTCTGTCTTCCTATGGCAGTTAGTGTTCCACTGACTATTCTAAATAGTTCAATTTTTTCTTCATGTAAACAACACATTTCATTCATCATAAAGAACATGCCTTTCATTCAGCCTGGATTCTTACCTAATATTTAAAACAAAAATGTGTCTTTATATGTCCCAGTATTTAAAACTTCTATTAGGACTTAGCTAACTGTTGTTATCAATATTTTCTGGTATGTAGTATGCATTTTAAATGCAGAGAAACTTTCTTCTCTTCAATCTTTGAATAACACTTCTGTTTCGTTCTAGTTGATGCTGAGAAAAAAAAAAAAGACGCAAAACAATTATGTATTTATTCTTCAGTAATTTTCTTCCAAATTCTTCAACTCTTCTTATTTCTTGTATCTCTTATTGATTCTGCTCAATACTGCTTGTATTTTCAATACGTGTGGTTAACTATTTTGTTTTAAACTCTTCATTTAGCCTATTAACTTTTTTAAAAAAATTGTATATCTCTTCTGGTTTCCTCTTCATTTCCCCTGTATGGTTTCACCAAGGCTTTATTTTATTTATTTATTTTTTTAATTTTTTTTTTCAACATTTATTTATTTTTGGGACAGAGAGAGACACAGCATGAACGGGGGAGGGGCAGAGAGAGAGGGAGACACAGAATGGGAAACAGGCTCCAGGCTCTGAGCCATCAGCCCAGACCCCGACGCGGGGCTCGAACCCACGGACCGCGAGATCGTGACCTGGCTGAAGTCGGACGCTTAACCGACTGCGCCACCCAGGCGCCCCTCACCAAGGCTTTATTTTTAAAGAAATCAATTATTGTTTTTTGTGGAGATTTAGAAGAAGCCATAGGTTGGGGGTGCTTGGTGGGTCAGTCAATTAAGCGTCCAACTCTTGATTTTGGCTTAGGTCATGATCTCACAGTTCCTGAGACCGAGCTCTGAGTCATGCTCTGCGCTGACAGCACGTAGCCTGCTTAGGACTCTCTCTCTCCCTCTCTCTCTGCCCTTCCCCCACTTTCATGTGTGTGCACACGTGCGCACTGTCTCTTTCAACATAAATAACGAAACTTAAAAAAAAAAAGGTAGCCATGGTTTGAATCTTACTGTTTTCTGAAGAAATCATTTTTCATAAACGTTTTGGTCTTCCAATTCATGGATACAATGTTTGACTTTTTATTATACAGAAAGAGAACACTATTTCTTTGTGTGTGTGTGAGTGTGGGTGTGTGTTTACTTACTTACCCATCCTTATTTATTCACAAACAATACAACTTTTATCCAGAAACAGAGAAGATGGCTCTCTCCTGGATCTCCTCCGTCTCTCCCTGAATTTCGTTAGAAACATTTATAACCCACATTTAAATGCTGTTGCTAGTTCGGTGATCCAGAGAAGCATGGGGACACGAAGGTGGAACGGGAGCCCTGGGTAACTATGAATGAAGAAGTTTGTGCCACCTCTAAATATGTGCACACATGTGTCTATGTGCGAAGTCACTATGAGAAGGCCTGGCTTGGTATCACCAGGATTCTTTCGTGGCTGAGAAATAGCCTTACTTTTTGGGCCCAATCATCACTTCAATTAAACTGCCTCACTTAATTGATTGCTTTCCTAGTGACTCTGCCACTATGGGGCTTCAGTGGTCCAATCTCGTGGAGTGATCCTCACCCTAGCTTCCAGTCCAATGTCACCTGGCAGCTATTGGAGATATTAAAGATAGCCTTGTTGTCTTGCATTCGATGTCCATATCTACTCACCAGCATCTGCTATGTTGAGCTATAGTTTCTTCTCATTTCCGCTCAGAACTTTGGGATTCATTGTCACCATGGATCTTACAAGGTGTTTCGTTTGGTTGGTTAATTTGGTTTTTTGGCTTGTTTTAAACACGAGCAGACTAGTCATGACTGTAGAAAGATAAAACATTCGATAAGTTATAATGATTTACATTTTAAGATCTGTTAGAGAGAGGAGAGAAAAATAACAGGGTACCAATATAATGAAGTTTACAAAACCAAGGCAGTGTTATCTTTGATAAAAAAGAAAAATACAGAGAGAATCATCGTTACTAGATGTGAAAAAGATTATTCAGTTGTCAAATGCATTCAAGTATAAGAATATCACATTAGAGATATTCTAGAGAGTAATATTCAAATGCTTGACCTAAAATTGGCATTTGACTTATGAATTTGCAAATATGGGATGGACTGCTAAAATGTATATTGATTTTTTTTTCATGGATTCTGATGTGTGGTTATGTTTGGAAATTACTCTTCTAGTTTTGTGGAAATGTACATTTGGAGAAAACACAAGAAATTTGACTACATGTATGGAAATTCTTGAAATGAAATAGATGTGGTTTTAAAGCAATCTGGTATTAAAATGCAAAAACAAAAACAAATGAGTGTCATTGTTTCTGTTGAATTACTTTCAGGTCTGCAATTGGTTCTTTAGATTTAAGGATTGAAAATCTTCATTTGAGAATGGATTTGATTTTTTTTTTTGAAGCAGGTTGAAGCTTTTTGGAATTATTTTTCAGCAGCATGAATGAACAGGTCTTTGGGAATCTCTTTCCATGTCTTGGACAGTTGAAAGAGGAAAGTGAAAGCCAACTCTTCCTGGAGTTATTATAACTGAAATTCAAATATTAGCATGAAGAGAATTACCCTTACGCTGATCAAGATGCTTATGATCAGAGGCACATTTCAAAAGAAAAGAATCTCTTATTCTTGACATTTATGTTCACAGACCAGACACAAACAAGAGATAAGCCTTTTTAGTACATGCAAAAAATCCCAAGTATTAAGTCAGATTGTATGTAATAAGTGAGATTGGTATTTAACTACATGACAACTCCAGGTGAATTTTTAAAAAAGCAAGCCCAAAGACTACTCTTTCTATAATGGACTTCACATAATTCAACTCTATCCCCACACTGTTCATGTGTTTTAGTAGCTTGCACATTAAACTTCAGGATAAGTAACATTAAAGCTAGACAAATTTCAAACATAACACACATGAAAAGCAACCTAAGGTCTGTGTTTATTTCGATTATGTGAGCATTGAGCAGTTTTTATGTAATTAAAACTGAGGCATAATGCATTTCTTTATAAACCACCTCTATTTTTTTAAAACCTTCATCTTCATGTTTCCTTTTCCTATCACATAGTTGAATTAATTGTATTCAAAGACAGGCCAGATAACAGGACACAGAGTATGCTTTCAAAAAAACTTTCTTCCTTGTCATAGTTCTCCTCAGCTTTTTGGAGGTGGGGAGATTACCCAAGAGCGTCTCAAGTCTACTTTGTCCTAGCTGGACAATGTCAGCTGATTTACTTCTTTGAAGTTTAAATCCTGAATATATTTTTTAAATGAATTTATACTTGATTCAATCTAGTTGTGGCAAATTGGGTGTTATGGATAACACAGAGGAGCAGAATTAGAGTACAACGATGTTACAAAGGATTCCTTGAGAAGCTCTCAGCAAGTTTGTTTTCTATGCTTTTATTTTTGTGAGATCTAATGATAAGGTACGAAGCATATCAGTGATAGGACGCATCCTGTCTCATTGTCTAATAAATTTTTTCTAACTGAGAGAAGCAAGGCCTAATTTCCTTGCTGTGAAATCCCACGAGAATGTGCGGGTAGAGTGACTTCCGGAAAGTCTGTCCCATCCCAATCTTCTCCTATAACATTGTTTTTCTTCTATAACACTGAATCCATCTGTGGGATTCAGTCCCAATTTTAGAGGATGGCTGGCGGTACCTCCCTAAGATGCACTGTGGCTATAGAAGTATAGGAAAAATACACTTACCATGTTTAAGAAATTATAGTCAACCAGCCGTCTCATTTCAGAGCCAGAAGTAGTAAAGGAAGCTGGTGTTAGAATCTGAGAGATCATCCACCATTGGACTCCAAGGGATTCCTGATGAAGCATGGCTAGGGAACAAAGAATTGCCTGTGAGGTGACCAGATCTTAAGGCACAGATCAACAGTGTTACTGTTCCATAAAGGACTTCTTTTAGAATTCATTCATTCTTGCTCCAGAATCTGGGCTTCTTCTGGATACAAAGTGCAAGTTTCTCAGAACCAAGCCTCCAATTTTTGTTCCTTGGACAATCTGTATTTTATCTCTCATTTCCCATCCCCACACATCAGCCACACATTTTTCTGCCTTCAGGTAACAGAATGAATATGTTTTATCAACATAGACAATGCTTATAAGGTGTGGGAAGTTGTCCTAGGACTAAAAAAATCATTATTTTATTTAGTTAGTTAGCTAGTTACTTATTTAAGGATTTATGTAAGTTTTCCTAACTTCCTTGAAGCTCCAAGAACAAAGACTCAAGACAATTTGTGGCTGACTCAGAGAAAAAGGAATTGAGTCTCACCCTGTAAGTTACTGACGGCACGATCTATACTGGGGTGGAGTTACGCTTGACTCTAGTAACCACAAATATAATTTAGTTCATTGAATTTATTTTAATAGCAACTGGGTGTATGAACTGATTCTTACAATGTACTTATATGTGAAGTAGACAGCCCTTCTCCTTTTCATTGACGCAAAAGACTGAAAGGCTCCCTGACACCAAATAGCAAGTTTTAGTCCAAATGTTAGAGTACTGAGATAATAGATTTTTTTCTTTTTAATTTTTTTAATGTTTATTTTTGAGAGACAGAGTGTGAGTGGGGGAGGGCCAGAAAGGGAGGGAGACACAGGATCCAAAGTGGGCTCCAGGCTCTGAGCTGCCAGCACAGAGCCTGACGAGGGGCTCCAACTCACGAACAGTGAGATCATGACCTGAGCTGAAGTCGGACGCTTGCTGACTGAGCCACCCAGGCGCCCCAAATTTGTTCAACTTCTACAAGTGATTAAAGACACGCTTTACAACATAATTGTTTAGGATTTTTGTGGGGGTGGGGGGCAGAGAGGGGGAAAATAAAGACCAAATTAAACATGGTTGAATGGTACAAAGATATGAAGCTATGTTATTGACATAACTGACTCCACACTTAAACAACTTTAATATACCAAAGCCTTACCTGCAACCACTCTCTGTTGGTATTTTCCTGAAGAATCTTTTCCCACAATTGCAGATCCTGATGGTGAGATGAATTTCTACCACTCTGGAATTTAAGAACCAAAAAGCTATAGCCTTTGCAAACAATTATAGTTGGATGCTTTTTTAAAAGTATTAACTTATATGTTTCTTGTCCCTGAATGGTTTGTCAGCTAAATCATTCCATGATTGTTAGCTCAGAAAAGGATTAGAGGTGATAGAAAGTTTTGACAAGCTATTTTGTTTTCATGCTCAGGCCTTTGGAAATATAGAAAGGACTTTGAAGAAGGCAGTGCATTTGGAAGAATATGATGATTTTTACAAGAAGCACATTTTGACCCAAGACTAGAAAAGCTTCTGCAGGTTGGAAGGGGCGGGGGGGGGGGGGGGGGGGAATGTGTGGAATGAGAGGGAGGCAAGGAGACCTTAGATGCTGCAATAATGAAGCCTAACCTCAACTCCTATCATCATTTTATAGGATGGAGTTCATTTTTCTTGGAGAAGATCAGATAGCTGTTAAATGCCTGAGGCAGATCTCCTCATACTCAGGCTTTCTCGCTATTTCCACTGTAACTACGGTAACCATGTAATTCATTGTCCAAAGAACTCAGGGAAATTTTGAGAGTAAAATGAGAGCTATTAATCATGCCAGGACAATGGTCCTTATGGTTACCCTGACTATAACCCAAATCACCAAGGACCATATCTATTTTGACCTGTTGTACCGTATCATCTGCTATCTACTTGATCCTGAATCTTTGTCCTCATCACTACGTTCTGATTGTGGCAGACCTCCTATGGTTTATGGTAAAGCCTCCTATGGATGATATTCCTAATACAGTGTCCTTTGAAGAAGCTCTAACACCAACCAGTTGCGTGAGTTTGGCCAAGTTACATAACCTCATTGAGCCTTGGGTTAAATTAGCATTATATAAAATATCTCTTCTACGACTCAATTCTAGTCCCATTTTTCTGATCTTATTCTATGTCTTTGGCACTATAGCCAAAGGTCACTAGTGCCAAAGCTCTGGACACTGACTCAGCAAAGACTGCATCTTTTTCTCAGTTAGACCCTGCTTTCCTTCAGGCCTTAAGCTTCACCTACTACGGAATGTCAGCACTGAGGCTTATTTATCAGATTATTAGCTTCTTGGCATATTGTTAGGATTGTTTAAAATACAGGCATTTCTATATAAATGGAAATGCTTAACACTTTATCCTTTCTAATAATCAAGCCAAAGAAACCGCAGCCATCAAACTCTGGTGCAATCTCTTTTATTGAATGTGATAAGATTACTGGGTAGCACTCAGTGTTCTTGTGGGGATTAATGCATGAAAATGCCATTTTGCATAACAATAATGTCAAAAGCATAACTCTGAAAAGGTCCATCTTAGTTATAAAACTCAAGCGGAGGATTGATACATTATCTTTAGAGAATTCCAAAATGCTTTGTGATTCTGCATTGTATAATATCTCTGACAAGATAGAAGAAGAAAGTATTCCATTTAAGTACACAGGTGCAGATCTGATCCCAGAGCTCTGTTTCTGAAGTCGTGTTTGTTTTAGGTAAAGGTCACCAAGAAATGCTCCTTTTGAAACTTCAGATATTAGAAGAAAATATGGCAATATTGGGGTGAATGACCTTTGTGTTGATCACTCTGTCAAGAATCCATAAATATAGGCACACGAGAAGAGACTTTACCTATATTCACCGATTTTGAGAATGAAATTCGATATTTGGAATTATCGTCAACTGCATTTGATTTGACAAATGCAGGCTTTGAGGCATCAATATTCAAAACTCTTCATATCACACTCTTTTGATTGGAATTCTGTAAGAAAAACATTACCCTCTCTTCCTCCCAGCATTGAATATAGTTGAAACCCATAATAGTAAATGGTTCCATATCCTTACGTGGTTTTTATTCGAACTTACTTGCTCCTTGTGGTCTTTTATTTTGTGCTGCTGTTTATCAAGAAACACCATGTGAAAGTTAATAATAACATAATTTAGAGCAATAATTAGATTTTTATTCAATAGCTGTGGGAAAACACTGGGTTGAATAATGAGACAAAAATGAGTGTCTCAGGCCTAACAGGGCATTAATCAACATATTAACTGTGTGGGCAAACTGATTTGAGACTGTTACGGCTTAATTTGTCTCAAAATCATTATTTTTAATGTATTGCATAATGTGCTTTAAAATATGTGTTGAACTGATCACACGTAAGCATTCGATTCCAACAGAATAGAGGCTACTCCTTATCATGTCATGAGTTATCCTCTTTTTATAGTGCACAGTATAAAATCGATATTCCTGAAACTCTGACATTTCACAGCTATGTTCAGATAAGGGTAAATTAGTTCTCCAACCTCTCTACCTGCATTCCATTGTAATGGCCATGTCTGTATTTTCATAATTCTAATTGCCGAAATATATTTAATACTCACTGTTGTATTAAAGGGTTTGCACAAAAACGTTTAAATGTCATTGCAGTTTCAATGAACAATAGCGATTTTCCAAATTCAGGAATCTTTGATCGGTTTCACGTGACGGGAACTCAACTCTTAACCTGCGATCTTCACTAAACCTGAACTTGAACCTTCGGAGACCTCAACCATGCCTCAGGATTCAGCTGTCATTGACAGACTCTTCCACATCCTTGGGGAGTCACTTTCAACATCTGTCCCCAAGGGAAGCACAGCTTGGCCCCTCCATCACCAACCTGGGCACAGGGACTCACTCACTCTTTTCCCTGTGCTCCTGAGTAGTGCAGCCTTTGATGTTTCTTTATCATTTATTTAACAAGAGTGTGATTATTTGCTTACGTGTCAGAATGAATTTATTTGGCTCTTTACTCCTTAAGGAGAAGGACGTTTCTGTCTAACTTTAATATTCCATAATATGTGGATTGACACAGAGGAAAAATATATATGTGATTCAGAGAGAGATAAATTAGTTAATTTAAAAGCTGACTACAGCTGGAGTAGCTCATACACAGGAGGAGTAAGTGGAATTCTGCTTAGGAAGAGAATTGTTCTTATTTCTTTAGGAAGAATATACTAATGGTCTTTTGCGCCCCCCCAGATTGAAGAGCTTCATTCCCAGGCAACGATAGTTGAGATGGAAAAGTTTTAAGTAAGGGGAATTAAATGTGCTTAAAAAGAAGAAGGAGGGAAGGAGAGGGGAAAAGGGGGCGGAGAGGAAAGAGAAGGAACAGAGGAGAAAAAAGAGAGAAGGAAACAGGAATTTTGAGCTTTTCCTGTGAGTGAGTTTTCCTGCAAGATAAGAATTTGAGAACTCTGACACTCAGCAGATTTGAGAGGAGGAGAAGAGTCTTCATGGGAAGAAGATGGAGAAGATGTCAACAAACCAAGGCCCAGAGGGAAGGACAAAGCAAGGGAGAAATTCCTTATAGTGGAAAATGGCTGAGATACGATTAAGACATTGGCGTCTCCTGTTCAGCCTTGTATTCTAGTCTGCATAAGGCTGAGCTTTCTCTTTCCATCACATAACATGGGGCCGACATCACCCTCAATATATCATCCATCCATTAGTGGTGATACCCCACCCTCAGGCGAGTGGGTGATACAGGACAGAAAAAGATGAACAAGGTGAGATGAGCTGTGGAATGAGGAATAAAGTGGGCAGAGGAAAGCAGGGCAGAGGTGACCAGGAAAAGAAAAAAACACCTGCAGGGGCACTGAGAAGAGCATTGGTCCCCTCACACTACACGTGTGCAGTGTAAATCTGGACATCTGAGACATGTATTAGTCACATAACAAAAGGCTGGGCCCTCTCAGGAAACTCGGGTGGGGGTGGGGGGCACAGCCAAATACCCATGAGAAGATGGGTGTTGGTGTTCCGGGACAACACTCTGAGCTGGCTGCCCATGTGCCTTTCTTCAGAGTCACGCTTCTCACCTGAGAGGGAAGATGAGTGTAGCCTGCAACCAAAAAAACGAGATGAGGGATTGACTGGAGTGTAAAATGCATGGCAGAAACATTATTCCCAAGCCAAGACCTCCACTTCTAGGTACCAGTTTTGACGAATGTTTCAAATCACGAAGAGGACTGGCCTGAAACATCAAGAGGCCTGAAGAAAGAAAACCAAGTGTATCTGAGAGCAATCCATGCGAGGAGAAGAGAGGCCAGCTTTCCTGCGGTGCATGAGGCAACCGGTAGGAGCTGGCCATGAAGGAACCCTGGCGCAGAGCAGACCTTGCTAGATGTGGCCTGGGAGGCCCGCGTCCACACCCACTGCTCCCGCTGCTACAGGGGCCCAGGCTGGGGTGGGAGGGTAGCAGATGTCTCAGGCCAAACAAGAGGACCCAATATGCAGTCTCTGGGAAGAACCACGACATGGGAGAAGAGCTCTGCATTCAATAGGGTGCACGTTGATGGGTAGAATAAGGGTGGACGGTGTGGTCAGTGACTGGGAAATGGGCCAGGGCTCCCTTGGAGATCATTCTGGCACAGAGTGGTCAAGAGAAACAGAGACTTCCAGAACACAATCGGGCCTGATGACCTAACTTAGCTTGTAGTAGGAAAATCTATACCCAAGTCGGCCATCAAAATAATGACTAAATTGTAAATTCATTGCATTAAACAGAGGAACCCCCAAGCTTCTCCATTTCCATTTTTTGTCTCCACTCCCACCAAGCTTCTCCATTTCCATTTTTTGTCTCCACTCCCACAACCATGGCCAGCGTGCCAGACAACTCATACTAGATCTTGTCTCACCATGAAATGCATATATCATTATTGTCATTCTCCTCATTCAACACTGTTCTTCTTCCTCACTTTCTGTTTCTACCCACCGTTGTGTCTCTAAAGTTCTTTCCACTTTGCACTCCATAGACACGCTCACCCAATCTTCCTGGATTTTGTACACAATGTCTCTTGCCTTCTTATTTTCTGTTCCTTTCTAACTGACCGTATATTAAAGTAGGCTTTTTGGCATGTTTTCTTTTTATGGCTTTGTGCCCAAGCAATCTCAATAACCCCAATTATTCTCTGTGACTCCATTTTTCTCCATTGTCCATAACGCCACATGCCATCATGTCCTCCTTCTCTCCAGAACCACACTTTGATGAGAGTATTCCCTTCTGTGAAAAACTTTAAAGGGCGAAATGTGACATTCAACCTTTCCTTCCTCGTATCTCCTAAAACGTGGTATGTATACTGAGCCCTAGGTCCAGTTCTAGGAACTGGAATTAGAAACGTGAATGAGCAGACAGAAACGGCAGCCTATGAGAGCTTCTATTCTAGTGAGAAGAGTCAGAGTGTAAGCATAAGAGTAAAGTATAAAAATATTGTATAAAACACCTGCTAAGAAAAAACAAAACAAAACAAAACAAGAGTGATTGCAATTCTGATAAGATGATCAGGAAAAACCTCAGTAGGGAAATGAATTTAGATAGAGGGATCTGAGGATACGAAATGAGTTCTCTGGGAGTAGGAATTTGCAAGCAGCTGGAGAAGCCCATAAGCAGACCTAGCAGTCGAGTATGGCAGATGTGTGGGAAAACCAGCAAAGACTCCAGTGTGGGTAGAAATGAGTGAGAGGGGGGAGTAAAGGGAAATACGGTCAGAAAGTTGTTGGAGGGTCAGATTACGTTGGCCTTTGTGGGACCTTGCAAGAATTCGGCTTCCACTCGGAGTGAAACAGGAACTATTGATGGGATTTTGGGCAGAGTAGCAACTCACCGTCCAAGAAAATGTGTGGGGGGAAAGAAAAGTGTTTCAAGATGAGGGTGCAATTCACCATGTTAAATGCTGCTTATAGATACAGACGGGGACAGAGGAGAATTGGGGATAATGTGGGTTGATGTTGTATTTTATTGTCCTTATCTATAGTTTTAGCAAATCTGTCAATCAGAGCTGCCTGACCGGCAGGGGACTGGGAAGTGAGTGAAAAACAAACTTTCATTTTGTTGAGCCACTGAGACTTGGAAGGTGCTTTGTTGTATCAGCTAATGTTAAGTAAGCTAATACACACATTAAAATCTTGCCTATTTCTTTATTCAATGTGAGCAATGATATGAAAAATAAAATCTATGTAATAAAAGGATTTCTGGTTCCATTTGCTTTTCAAAGTTCCCTGTGTGTCTTATCTCTCAAACTATACTCTTAACTTCTGTTTCTTAAGATTGTTTGCGTTTTATAGCATTTTTTTCTTCCATTAATAATTGCCGAGTAAACGGGTGAATAAGAATTAATAAGTGCCTATGAAGATTTAATTAAGCAATTTTATTCTACTAGTTAATTCTTCTGTCTTTTTTTTACCCCAGAAGGAAGTGGTAGATGAAAGGCACAAGAGTCTGTTTCACAGTGAAATGTATGCATGTACTGAAAGGCTTCTCACAGGCATGTTTCATAGACGATGAAATAAAACAATCCTCATGCAGACTTGGATGCTGAGTGTTTCTTGGCAGTCCACAGTGCCATATTTCTTCAATGGCAGTGTCTCTAAGCAGTGCTTACTTTTGTTGGAGACCTTTGGGTTATGACATTTGCCTTTGCCCAAATACGCCGCTGAGAGCACAGGGTAGTGTTTTCAAAAAGAATTCCTGTTTTCCCATCTGCAGAAAACATACACATTCACTGGGAAGTGCATTGACGATGCAGACACAATTACTGTTGCAATAATTCACTTGAGATTTTTTTTTCCATATGAGCAAGTAACTATTTCAGAAGGTGATTGAAATATAATTGTATTTCTTGGGGATATTTTTATGTTACTAAGGATGGAAAATTCAAGATCTCAAACTATATAATGATTAGAATTGTCTATACCTTCCTTCCACCTGCCATAATTTTCTGAAAGAATAGTGCAGATAGAATCACTAGCTATCCCATGAATGGAAAGCATATTGAAAGGGTATCCAGTTCATCCTCTTACTTCAAGGTCAGATTTTACCTAAACTTTATATGACCCGCAAGAGTGCTCCAAGGTTGAAGAAAATTACACGTGGTAGAGGGCATGTCCCAATCTATTTCCAAGTCCGAGAATTGACAGTTTTCATGGAATCTCTATTTCTTTCTTCTGTTCCTTCCCACCCTGGTTTCCAACTATATTATGTACGTTTGGAAACAAGAATAGATCCCTCCCTCCCTCTTTCCCTTTCCTCTCCCCCTCCTTCTTTCTTTTTTATTAAATACCGACACTGCGTCATCACAATCTCCCAGATTTAGATCTCATACTTTGTCTCTGTGATTAAAAAAGGCAAACTTCCAATTTCAAATCTTTTATTCCAATCTTTAAATTTTTTTTTTCCATTTATTTATTATTGAGAGACAGAGACAGAGCAGGAGCCTAGGAGGGGCAGAGAGAGGAGAAGACACAGCATCCGAAGCAGGCTCCAGGCTCTGAGCTGTCAGCACAGAGCCCCACGTGGGGCTCAAACCCACGCACCACAAGATCATGACCTGAGCCCAAGAGGACGCTTACCCAACTGAGCCACCCAGGTGCCCTGTTTTATTCCAGTCTTTAAATTGAATTTTTTATTTGGCTGTCGTCATCTCCTGTGTAATCTAATCCAGTAACCCTCCTCTAGGCCTTCACACTCCTATTTATTTTATACAGACTGTTCTCTTTCACTAACATATGGGCTGTCACTGCTTGTCAGTCATGTTCCACCAGGCTCCACGGAACCTTTTCCGGTGGGTTCTGTTGCCCTTATCCTTAATACTTGCCGCCTTGATAGGTACTTGGTGTTCACACAGGTCCATGGACATAGATTTGAGACAAACAAATCTCACCGTGTATTACATATTTTAAAATCTTTGCCTTTTACTTTTTATCCTGTAATGTTAGACTGTAGTCTTCTCTTTCCTTTGTGACCTCCCTCTGTACATAGTATTTTCTTCACTGTTACCCTGTTAGGTGCCTTACTTTGAGAACAGAGCTAATCCTAGTCCTTTTCTTCAGGCAAAACGGAACAGATCCTGCCTAAGGATCAACAAATTTTGATTTAAAAAATCTAAAGAGAATTCCGATATTTTTATTAAACTACCTCAATATGTAACAACTTTTGTTTTCTGTGATTGACTTGCTATAATTTATTTGTATGTGTGTATGTATCTGAAATTGGTTCATTTATATAGCCAAATGATGTTTCCTTATGTTTTATATTATATAAAATGCTGCTTATTGTGTTCCCTTAAAAAAAAAAAAAAAAGGTTGCCAGTGTCCATGAATGATGTACAATATCTGAATTGGTAGCACTTAGCGATTAGGTACTTAGCAATGCTAATGTCAGACGCCAGACAAACTGGATGTCAAACAAAGACTCGCTTGACTTCGCATTCGGGATGCTCTGCAAAGCTGGCTATGGTTATACATTTCAGAACACAAAAGGAAAGTAATGTTCAGAAGTTGGCAGAGAAACTTTGGGTATGATACACTGGAAAGAAGAGTTCAAATACCTGGCATTTGAATCGAAACTTTGGAAGAGGGAACACTTTTAGAAAGCAAATAACCTTGTAAAATTCATGTTTATTAGTTTTTACATTTTCTTTGTTGTTGAAATATGCAAAAGGGATATTAAAGTATCAGTATAATAAAAAGTTCACCATATTTATTTTGATTTTCATCACCTTATATAGTTATGAATCACACTTAGTAATTAACTGGATACTTTGATTAAGGCTTACAATATCTCTAATACTATGCTTCTCATTTCTGGCATTTTACTTACCTTTTATTTACAGTTCTATCTCCCCCAAAATTCTTCACTTTTTCATGCATGTGGTCACCTTGTCTACTACGTTCTTTAACATATTAATAGAGATGAATAATTCCTAATATCTGGGCCATCTCCAGGTGAAGTTTTATTTTATCTCTTAATGTGAGATTATTTTCTCTGGCTTTTTTGTGTGTGCTTTGTAACTTTTGATTTGATGTCAGATATTGTGTATAAAAATAAGCAACAACTGATACCAAGGTAAATAATATTTATGCTTGAAAATAAGTATAGACCTATTCAGCCATTTGTATGAATGGTTGAATCCAGAGTCTTCAAATTCTTCCAATAGTAGACAGCTGCTAACATGCTAAGAACGAGCTCTATGCCTGAAAATATTTTCTTAGAATTTCTGCTCCACTTTAAACTTTTAGCAGCTGCCAAAGAGCAACAACTGGCCTGTGCCAAAGAGGTAGGTCTCTCTTAATGTTCTTTCCCATTCCCTAGCACATACGATTCTTGTTGGGTACTAACTAATTCCAAGGCTCGTGGTGGAGGTAAAATGGAATCTCTCAGTTCTATCGCTCCAGTCTTAGGCAGGCCCTGGGCACCTGCTCCTTTGGGATGAAACTTTCTCAACATCCATGCCCCTCCCTCAGCCTCTGCCTCCTACTCAGGGCTGGTTTAGAATGCACATAGTTTTCCTGTCCCTCCCTCACTATCTCTGACCCATTTCAGGAGGATTTTTAGTAATAAATGAGTTTTCTGAACTTCCCCCAGTTGAAATGGATTTTGCCCAGTGCTGGTGCAGGGTTAAGGGTTAGGTTTCCTATCCTCTTTCTTTCTTTTTTTTTTTTTTTTAATGTTTTATTTTATTTTTGAGAGACAGAGAGAGACAGCATGAGTGGGGGAGGAGCAGAGAGAAAGGGAGACACAGAATCCGAAGCAGGCTCCAGGCTCTGAGCTGTCAGCACAGAGCCCGACGTGGGGCTAGAACTCACAAACTATGAGATCATGACCTGAGCCGAAGTCTGACGCTTAACCAACTGAGCCACCCAGGCACCCCTCCTACCCCCTTTCTGAAGCAGCCTGTCTTTTTCTAGCATGGGACAATGATTGAGGGGTGGTGATGAGAGGGTGAGAGAATCTCCTTGTTTTCTTCTATTGACATTAAAGAAGAGACTAGAATACAAGTGATTTTCATGCCTGTTCCTTCTCACAACAATGACAAAAATACCATATTATATTTCTTTAGGAACCAGACTCCAAATGGGTTTTTCTAAGTATCCTGCCCACCCTTAAATCCAAGCCAGGCCTACATGTCTGCATTACTGAGGAGAACTCCATCAGGTTTCTTTCTGGGCAATCAGTTTTCTTTATGAACCTACAGTACAGGTCCATGGAAAAGAGCTACCTAGAACATATATTTCCCTTGTTTCTAGCCTGCTGTCATTCTAAGCTGTCATGTCACCCATATTCACCTTTAAGAGTTTATTAAGGGGCGCCTGGGTGGCGCAGTCAGTTAAGCGTCCGACTTCAGCCAGGTCACGATCTCGCGGTCCGTGAGTTCGAGCCCCGCGTCAGGCTCTGGGCTGATGGCTCAGAGCCTGGAGCCTGTTTCCGATTCTGTGTCTCCCTCTCTCTCTCTGCCCCTCCCCCGTTCACGCTCTGTCTCTCTCTGTCCCAAAAATAAATAAACGTTGAAAAAAAAAATTAAAAAAAAAAAAGAGTTTATTAAAATTTCAGTTTTTTGTTTTTCTTAGCTGGTCTGTGGCAGCTGCTTCTTCCTCTTCTGTTTTGGGAAAGGTGAAATAGTTCATGTATTTTGTTTTCCCTTGAATGAGCTTGTCAACCACTGGAATTAATTCACTTGTGAAATCTTCCTTCTCTAATATATAGAAAATTATGATTTTCTGATCTTTCTCATTGTTGGTATGTGAATGATGTTATCTTGAAGCTTTTTTCGTCCCAATTGGAAGAAAAATTCCTTTTAAACTTTTTAAATTTTAGTACTTGTATTTTCATTTTTCCCCCCTTTCCGTCAATACTGTTCTTACTCTACGGTTGTGATATTATTTACAATCCCTCATAAAATATTTATCTACCTTTGTTTTTTTCTTTTTATTTCTCCTTTATTGTTGTATCCTCCAGTAATGTTTTTTTCTGGGTTTTGTTTTGTTTTATTTTTTTGAGATGGATACTTCTTGCATGGTTTTCTAAACTAGTACATTCTGTAATTTAATTCTGTTGGCTTTAAGGTTTCCAATGAACCATTTTGGGATTATTGTTCCTATTTGCCGAATCCTGATTCCACTGATGGTGAAGGGGTGGAATGAGCTATAAAATCAGGGAGCCAGACATTGATTTATGGACTATGGGTTTTCTATTTCTCTTTGGCATTTGTGGCCACCCAGTGTTTTGCTATCTCTACACCTCATGTTCTCATATTCACTGTTATCATTAAAGTGCATACCCCTTAAAATAAAAGTTGGTATGAAGAGAATGGGTGAACTGAGTAGCTACTATAAATTTAATACATTCACCAATACCTTGCATGTTTGTTCCAAGGATACAGTTCCTCATACTTTCTGTAACTCCCACATCAATTATCCGGCCCTGAAGAGGTTCTTCCAAATGTTTGAACAAGTTCTTAACTGTGTGTATTTTAGACAATAAATTACTTAAAATTTTTTTAATGTTTATTTATTTTTGAGAGAGAGAGAGAGACAGAACGTGAGCAGGGGAGGGGCAGAGAGAGAGGGAGCCACAGAATCCAAAGCAGGCTCCAGGCTCTGAGCTGTCACCACAAAGCCTGACATGGGGCTTAAACTCATGAACCATGAAACCATGACCTGAGCTGAAATCGGATGCTCAACCAACTGAGCCACCCGGGCACCCCTAGACGATAAATTACTTTATGGCTCCAACCCCAGCTACATTTCATCCTTAAATGTTTGTCATAATTTTTAGTTCACTGGGGTCATCCTTTTGTTCTTCTTACATAAATGTTGATTTTTTTGTAGCATTTCTAGGGATTTGTTGGAAGAAGAGAAGGTATGTATATTGAGAGGTTTGTTTGTTTCCTCACACCAACCAACCCTCTGATTCTCTGGCACCAATTAGATGTCCTAGCCAGAGTTAGCATGAAAAGCCACAGATATAAGGTCTCACTTCTGAAAGGCTGCTCTCACTTTAAAAAAAAAAAAATTAAGGTTTTTATTTTTGAGTAATCTCTACAGCCAACATGGGGCTCAAACTCACAACCCTGAGATTAAGAGAGTCTCATGCTCTACCAACTGAGCCAGCCAGGAGCCCCAGCCTGCTCTCACTTTAGGTAACAACTGTGTCAGATCCCCAGGTTTCCCACAATTCTGTCTGAGTTGGCTATGAAGTCAGGGGTTCCAACAAATGCCTTTCTCCCCTAAAGTTCAATAATTTGCCAGAATGACTCAAATAACTCAAGAAAATACTAGACTCACTGTTACGGTATATTATGACACATGCAAATAAATGGCCAGATTCAGAGGTACATAAGGTGAGGCCTAGAAGAGTCCCCAAATACGGGAGACCCTGTCTTCTTGGAGTTGGAAGTTCCCCATATTCTCCTTGTTCAAAGTTTTTATAGAACTCAATCTCCATCCCCCCTCCCCTCCTCAGAGGATGATGTGTTGGGCCAAAAATTCCAAGACTTGCTCTTTCCGGTGACCAGTTCTGGAAGCTATTAAAGAGGCTGCTGGGAGTCACTGCGTTAGAACAACGACACTCATACTACTCATCATTCAGGAAGTCACAAGGGTTTTAGGAGTTCCTTGCAAGAAACTGAAGGCTAAGAGCATTTTTTTTTTTAATTTTAACATTTCTATATATTCAGTGCACCATTTTGGACTTGGTTATTTTGTAAATCTTGCACTGAAGGTAATTAATGGAGATATAATAGCAATATTAGGAGACTGTGGTCGGTGAATACTCTTAATCTGCTTCAATAATACATTTTTTTCCAAAAAAATACTGCTGAGAAATATTTCTATACTCTGGAATATGGGTATAATGTTTCTCATACTAAACTGGGTTACATTCACAGACTACAAAGATTCTAATTTTAATATAAGTCAGCGAATATATAATAAATATCAATGAAGTTTTAGCCCTGAGTAGAAGCTACATTATTTTATTTGATTTATATCAGCCTTCTGACCTTAGTTTGCAGTTTTAGAAGATAAGCTGGGTATTTGTTCACATGTGTAACCCATGAAAATTAAAAAAAAAACACAGCAAAATATGACACTTGACTTTACAAAATCATAAGTAAAAATCATTTAAAATTCTATTTACAATATATGTGTAATAAAATGTGATGATGTCACTCTATCATAAAAAAAAATGTGGTGCCATTGGAATTATGCCTATTACACCCCCCAAATCTGTCCTACTTTGGTAAAATAATTTATAATAAAGCATACGAATTGTTCATTTTAGAAAAATAATATTAGATGTACGTGTTGCTTGATCAGGGCCTACAAAGTTGAATTGAAGAATCATTATCATTTGGGGCATAGACAATAATATACGGAAATGCACAAAAGCATTCAATGGTACAGTGTGATAGGAAGTATCAAAGTCAGCCCTGAAATTGGTATGAGTAAGAATAAATCATATTACGGGATCATATACAAGAAAAGAACCAATTTTTTTCATTCAAAACAAATTCAAAGTGAGAGGTTTCTAGTATCGATTCAGAGTCTTCGTGATGTCAGAGCAAGTACTACTATGTTCCACAATCCCAATGGTGCTGTAGCTAAATAGGCTCAGGGAGCAAACACTGCTGAGATAGCTTTTGATGCTTTATCCTCTCATGACCACAAGATTTCTGCTGCTTCTCAAGCTGCCATAGGCATCTTCCAGGACGGAAGTTGGAGATAGGAGGATACGAGCTTGCTCCCATTGAGGCTTTGCGTGTCATTCAAACTCTGAGTTTTTCCTAAGGTCTTTTGCTAGAATGTTGTCATGAAATCAGTGCTTAGCTGCAAGGGAGGCTGACAACCAGTGAACAGACAAAAGGAAAAGAAGGAAACACACACACACACACACACACACACACACAGTCCATTGGAGATAAACAAAAAGGCAAAAAGGAAGTTGGAATGAATCTTAAAAGAGCCAGTCAGTGGTGTCTCTCAGAGGATGTCAATAGTATCCTTGCCTAACTGGAGCACAGAAAAGATGGAGATATAAAAGGGAAATCAACAATGAGGAACACTGGCAAGTCAGAGGAGGTTAGAATTAATGTTCTAGAGCAGAATTTCCCACGTGGAAACTTGGTGTCACAAAATCCTTTATGACAGAAGAAAAAGTTCAAATTTATTTGTGAAATTCTGAATTTCTATGTGACTTCCTTTTAGATACTAGCATATGAAAGAGTCCAAGAAGTTTTTCATAAAATAAATGTTTAAATTACCGTAACCTGCCTTTTCTAAATATTTTGACTTCAGAACTGTGTGTGTGTATGTGTGTGTGTGTGTGTGTGTGTGTGTGTGTTTGCATTTATAAGTGAGAGAGAGATAACTACTACCAAACCAGGGATGTATTTTTGGAAATGCTATGCTAGAAATAGGAATCTTATGCAAGTTCCTGAACGGGAGAGTAACTTAAAACATGAAACATAGTCTTATGAACACTACTTTGGCAATAGTACGCAGAATTAATCTGAGTGGAGCATGAGGTATTGCTAAAGCTGGAAGAAGGGAGGACTACATAGGAGACAATTGACTTAGTGCAGGATTGGCATGGGAGGTCCAGAACTAAGATTAGAGCAGTGGCAATTAACTTGAGAGGAGCTAGTCAAAAAATATTTCCTAAGATGTTAGAGCTCAAATGGCCCTTAGAGATCAGCTAATTCAAATTTTCACATCGTGAAATATGATAGATTGTTATTAGTAGAATAGATGAGGATAGGGAACAGTGGAAGAAAAGAAGGAGACAAAGATGACTAGATTTTGAGTCTATAAAACTGCATGAATTATGGCACCATTACCGTGAATGACAATACTAGAAAAGAGTGCTTCTTAATGAATTCCATTCAGGACGTGATGAGTGTGAGGGACAGCTCAGGATACAAATGGGGATGTCCAACAGCCATTTAAAAGTTTGAAATTGGAGTCTGGACAAATATTATTAAGACTTAAGAAATATATTTATGATAATTGCGGTCATTAAAGAACATTCCTTCTCACAGAAGGATAAAATAAGATTCATAAAAAATAAATAGTATAGCAAGCCCCTCTCATTTCTAATCTTTTCCCTTCTTTTATTTATATATTGATCATATGCCTAAATACTGCCATTTAGCAAACATAAAACAAAAAACAATATAAGAGCTACCCAAACACGTCACTGTTACAAAATGGTAAGTCCTTGAAATTGTGAATCCATTCGCTCTATTAATATCACATCTTTCAAAATGGTACTTGGGCAAGTTTGCCTGAAAAACCCAAGATACGATGTGCATGACCAAAGGAGTGTAGGAGCCTAGAATCTACATTTGGAACTCTACTTCCTGTTACAACTCTTAAATTTATATTTTATTTAAATGTTAGTAAAGCTGGGGGCACCTGGGTGGCTCAGTTGGTTAAGTGTCTGACTTCAGCTCAGATCATGGTCTCATGGTTCATGAGTTCAAGCCCCGTGTAGGGCTCTGTGTTGACAGCTCAGAGCCTGGAGCCTGCTTTGGACTCTGTGTGTCCTTCTCTCTCTCTCTCTGCCCCTCCGCTGCTCATGCTTTGTGTCTCTCTGTTTCTCAAAAATAAATAAATGTTTAAAAAACTTTGAATGTTATTAAAGTTGTATTATTATATATCTAGCATTAGGGTCCAATTTCTGGCTTATTCTCTTCCTATGCCTTACTCTCTAGTACCGTAACACCATGAGACTCATATCTGTACCAAACATCAAAATACACACATTTCACTACACACATTCACAAAAAACCTGATTCACACAAAGCAAAATATCAGAAAGCAAGCTTATTAATTTGCAACTGTGCTACAATTTTGTGACTTCTTTTTATAGCTAACATGGTCAATACTTACTACTCAAGAGAAAACATCTAGAGATGCAATTTCTGATAAAAGTTGGCTAGGTGATTCAGAAAAATAGGCTCAATAAACTTTTTGCTTTGTTTTGTTTTTTGGTTGTAGAAATTGAATCTAAATGTATATGGAAATGCAAAGGACCTAGAGCAGCTGTGATGGTTTTTCCTTATATCCCCTTGGCTGGGTTAGAGCCCTCAGTTATTCAATCAAACATCTAAGTGTTTCTCTGAAGGCATTTTGTAGATGTGACCACAGCCCATAATCACATGACCTTAAGTAAAGGAGATTCTCCTAGATAATCTGTGCAGGCTGGATTCAATCTGCTAACAGGTCTTTTTTTTTTTTTTTTTTTTTTTTTTTAACGTTTATTTATTTTTGAGACAGAGAGAGACAGAGCATGAACAGGGGAGGAGCAGAGAGAGAGGGAGACACAGAATCTGAAACAGGCTCCAGGCTCTGAGCGGTCAGCACAGAGCCCGACGCGGGGCTCGAACTCATGGACCGTGAGATCATGACCTGAGCCGAAGTCGGACGCTTAACCGACCAAGCCACCCAGGCGCCCCTCAATCCGCTAACAGGTCTTAAAAGCAGAGCTGTGATTTCTCTAAACAAAATTTTCTTTGCTGTGGACAGCAGCTTCAACTGGTTCCAGGAAAGGCGAGCTTAAACTCACCTTTCCTGGTAGACCGACCTACATATTTTGGAATGGTCAGAGCAGTCCCTGCAATCACAGAAGCCAATTCTTTATAATAAATCTCTTCATATTTATCTCCTACTGGTTTTGCTCATCTGGTTGAACCTTAGCTGAAACAGGATCAAAGATACTTTTAAAAAAGAACGAAGTTGAAGGACTTACGCTATTTGATTTAAATATGTGCTCTAAAGTTACAATAACCAAACACTTAGTATTGGCATAAATATAGGCATATAGATCAATGGATTAGAATTCAGAGTTCAGAAATGAAATGAGTTTTCAGGAAGGTGTCAAGGCAAATCAACAAGGGAAAGGAAAGCCTTTTCGACAATGTTACTGGGACAATTGGATATCCATATTTAAGAAACTGAGCTTAGACCTTTCCGTCACATCATATACAAGAACGAATTCAAAATGGATCATAGACATAAATGTAAAGAGCTAAAAATACAAAATAAAAACAAACATAGGACAAAATCTTCATGACCTTAGGTTAGGCAGAGTTCTCAGGCATGACACCAAAAGCACAATCCATAATAAAATAAAATGATCAATTCAATTTCATTAAAATTAATTATTTTGCACTTTAAAAGACTCTTTAAGAAAATGAAAAGACAACCAAAAGACTGGAAAAAAAATTTGCAAATCACATACTTCATAAAGGTCTCGTATTAGAATATACAGAACTCTTGCAATTCAGAATAGGAACATAAACAACCCAATTAAAAAATGGGTGAAACTTGTATAGACATTTCACCAAAGATAGAAAAATGGCTAAGAAGCACATGAAAAGATGCTTAACATTAGTAGAAAAATGGCTAAGAAGCACATGAAAAGATGCTTAACATTAGTAGGCATTAAGGAAATGTGTATAAAAATTATGACATACTGCCTACATACCCACTAGATTGCCTATCATAAAATAAACAGACAATAGCAAGTGTTGGTGAAGAGGTGGGAAAACTAAAACCTTCATATGTTGCTAAAAGGAATGCATAATGGTACCACTACTTTGGAAAACAGCTTGGCAATTTCTTCAAAAGTTAAACATAAATTGCCATATGTCCCAGTAATTCTACTCCTAAGAATCCACCCAAGAAAAAGGAAAACATAAGTCCCCACAAATGCAGCATTTTTCATAAGAGTGAAAAATTGGAAGCAATCCAATAGATCACTAAGCGTGATTTTGCATGTATGAGATGAACAGAAAAGCAAAATCGTAAAGAAGGAAAGCACATCAGTGATTTTCTGGAAGTAGGAGTGGGACTGGGATTGTCTGCAAATGGGCTCAAGAATTTGAGGAATGAAGCAAATATTCTAAAATTGGATTATGGTGATAATTGCATAATTCTACAACAATTAAAGAAATCAAGAGTTATACATTTACAATAGGTGGATTTTATGACATATAAATCCACAAATAAGTAAATAAAACTATAAAAATGATACATGCATCCTGATAATATTTACATAAAAGTTGAAACCTATTTAAAGAACTTATACTATTTAAGAGGAACTACTTTGAAAATATAAGAAATTAGGGGCGCCTGGGTGGCGCAGTCGGTTAAGCGTCCGACTTCAGCCAGGTCACGATCTCGCGGTCCGTGAGTTCGAGCCCCGCGTCAGGCTCTGGGCTGATGGCTCAGAGCCTGGAGCCTGTTTCCGATTCTGTGTCTCCCTCTCTCTCTGCTCCTCCCCCGTTCATGCTCTGTCTCTCTCTGTCCCAAAAATAAATAAACGTGGAAAAAAATTAAAAAAAAAGTATATAAGAAATTATATGGGAAAAATAAACATTAAATTCAAGAACAGATTTCCTCAGAATAAGAAAGGAAGGCAAAGGGAAAGTGGCTCAAATTCTATGTTTGTTAATTAAAAAAAAAAAATGTAGAAAAATGTTCAATATTTTAGGCAACCTTATATTATAACCCTGTTAACATTCTCATAATATGTATATATACATTTGATATTAATATATTTACCATAAAGATAGATTTTCTTATATAAATTTATTGGTCTAAATAAATTTCTGTAAATATTTGATTGATTTGGATCATTTATAAAATAGTACATTCTGCTTCAGTCCCAGCATTATATATAAGGAGTGATTTTTCATATTTTTAATTTTTTACCAAAACACCATTATTATTGACAATATAGTTTTCCACCATATTGGTATACCATATTTTAACCATTTCTGTGGGTGACATGAGTTGCTTACAGAAAGCAATATTTGGTTATTATAAATAAGCACCTTCTATGTTTATTTATTATTTAATTCTAACTCATCAAAAATAAATCTAAGGCTCTAACCTGATGGTTTTTAGCTAATTAATTTTATTTTTAATTTTTAGAGAGAGCACACACAAGAAGGGGAGAGGGGCAGAGGGAGAAAGAGAGACAGAGAGAGAGAGACAGAGAGAGAGAGACAGAGAGAGCAAATCTCAAGCAGGTTCCACGCTCAGAGTGGAGCCCGATGTGGGGCTTGATCCCACAACCCTGGGATCATGACCTGAGCCAAAATCAAGAGTCAATGCTCAACAGACTGAACCATCCAGGCGACCCTAGCTAATTAATTTTTAAGGCATTATTTATTGACTGTTTTATTTTTCCCATTCATTTAAATGCTACCTTTAATCATACCAAATAATAGATTAAACAATATAAAATTACTAGTTTTATAGATCTAGATAAAAAGCAGTTAAATATAAGTAATTTCATATAGTTCAATCTAGTTAATAGAACAGGACTGTCTATTCTGCTCTTTTGATTTTTAAGTTTTCCATTTTTATGACACTAAGTTAATTGTCTCATAAGTGGATCCATTAATTCCCTCCTGTTTTCAAGTTAATGACTATTTTTCCCATATATTCTTTTATATATATATATATATATATATATATATATATATACATTAAATATTCTTTGTCAGATTCCTTCAAATATGCCTTTAGGTCAATTTGGGGAAAAATTACATGTTTACACATGCTGAGTATTTCTTTTTATTTGTCTGAATACAACTTTATGGATTTTTCCATGTCCCATACATTTCTGGTTGAGGTTATTTCCCAGTATTTTTTTTTCTGATGTAAATGAGACAGTTTTCATTATATTTTCTAATGATTTATTACTTGTATAATATAATGATAATTAATATTTATTGTACCTATTCTACTATTTTAATCAGCTTTCATGAAATCTCTAGTGTAATCTTCACAATATGGGAGGCAATTACTAATATTAGCTGCATCTTTAAAAACAAGGAAATTGAGGCATAGAGAGGATAAAGAAGTTATCTGTGATGCCATAGCTAGTAAGAAAGTTTTTAAATTTAAAATGTAAAAAGTTAAATTATAAGGCCCTAATTTTACCATTATATCAAAATATTTCTATTTATAAACATTTATTTTATACCCTGTTACATAATCAAACACTTTTTATTAGTTTTAACAGTATTGTAGGTATAGTTTCAGCTTCACTGGATTCTTCAGTTCTATTGTGAACTATAGAATTAAACTTTCATTTGTTCCTGTCATCCTGTCACCACTGAAGAGAGAAAGATTCTTTTATTTTTCCTAAATCAGGAATGTCTTGATCTCTAAAGAAATAAACATTATATATATACATATATATTATATATACATATATAATATATATTATATATAATATAGAATATATATTATATATACATATATATTATATATTATATGTACATATATATTATATATATTATATATATATATATATATTATATATATATGTATTCTCCATTTTAATCCAAGTATGAAGTTCTCGCATCTGTTATTGAAGAGACACAGCCAATCTCTACTTTGAACTGTCTAATAGATATATACTGTTCTGTTTCATCCATAGTGCCTCTTATAGAATATTATTTTAATCTGAAACACATAGGCATTATATTGAGTTTGAAATAAAAATTTATTTGTTCATATGTGTGTATTAACCAAAAAGCTTTGAAATTGCATGGTTCTGAAAAGGTCCCTAGGAGAAAGCAAACACATTTTCAGCCTTTACTCACTAACCCCATGTATTAATTTACGTGTATTTAATAACCAAAAAGCAAGAAAACACTCCACACACAAACATCTATGCATGAGAACCTAATTACTGTCAGATTTTACTAACCGTCTTATGAAACCTCTTTTTAAAAGTAAAAATAAATATTTTTATAAAAATTCGAATACGAAGTTACAATAAATAATTCCCCATAGCAATTAGACTTGTTTTTGCAACTTATTCTAAAGTAGCTCAGATGGTAATAAGGGAGAAATTCAGCTTATGTGACTTTGATGTGTGACAAATCCAAGAATTGACAGAACCATGTAAATCATGTGTATTATCATGCCTCATCTGAATGTCTCTACAACATACACAAGTTGAAGGATTAAGTGTGAGAAGAGCTTTCAGAGCTGAGTCGGTGCTGGGGGCTGTCTTGACACTGATTAAGACACTGACAGAGTGCACAAAAAAACCATTTGTTGGCATGACATGTCAGATGGATGGCGAATCAGTCTTTGTCTATTGAGTTCAGTTTTCTTTCGAACTGACTTACAGATCAGCTGCAGTATTTTCAGAGGCAAAATAGTGCATTGATTTTTAATATGGGTATTATGCAAAATACGTAGTAATGAAAACTTTTTAAAGAGGCTTTTGTATATAGCATGAGTAAGCACAATGAACAATTGTGCACTAATTGAACAGTGTTTCCTTCCATCTTCTACTTCTAAGAGCTACTCTTTAAAACAGTAGCTCCCATTAAAAGGCTAATTCTCTTTCTACCCATGAATAAACTGTGTGGTGAGATTTACTTTTGTTTGGCACGGAAAAATAAATGACGGGAAATTGGAGCTAACAATATGTTCTGATTATTCCTATGGTATACAATATTCTCTGAATGTGACAAACCATGTCTATGCCACTAGAGAGAGGGAGTGAGGGAGGGAGAGATTCCCAGTGATTTATTGGCGTGTGTAGTGCTGTTAAATAGCCATTTTATTTTCTGCCTTGACAATGGCATATTTTATTTCACTTCTAAGAATTCAGATTTTCATATGCAAAATCTCACCTAAATGTTGTGCTGACCATGAGAGAAATTAAGGTCATTTGGAGCAATAGTTAGGATCATTGGGTCCACCCTGTCTTATATTCCCCTTGTTACTATTCTAAATTATATGGTTTTTGTTATTGTTTGTATCTAAGATGTTGAAAGTGGTCTTTTTCACATATTTCTATATTTTTTACAAAATTGTAGCACAGAACAGATTATGATTCTAGAAACTGAAATTTTCCAGTTAAGAAAGATTACAAGATTTTCTCCGTATGTATCCTTGTTCCTACTATATTTCAAGATTAAGACTGATGTTAATATAGAGCTGCACTGCCTAATATATCCCAGTATTATAAAGGACATATTCCAAGGAATTATTGTATTAATAACTGCTTAGTGATGAGTTGCCTATGCCCATGGAAGAGGATTTTGTCATTATTTTAATTAAAAAAACAAAAAACAAAAAAAAAAAACTTTTTTGGTAAGCTTTATGCCCAATGTGGGGCTTGAACTCATAACTCTGAGATCAAGTCACATTCTCTACTGACTGAGCAAGCCAGGTGAAAATATTTTTCTGAAAGGTATGAGGAGAACCAGAAGACCACAAACACTCTTACCTAATCCTACTCGAGGTCAAAAATAAAAACCCTAAGACTTGGAATGAAAGAAGTAAAATTGTCTCCCTTTGCAGATGGCAATGGAGAAAATCCTAAAGATTCAACCCCAAAACTTTTAGATCCAATCAATGAATCCTGGAGAGTTACAGACTACAAAATTAAGATACAAAAGTTGGTAGCATTTCTATACACAACAACAAATATTCTGAAAAAGAAATAAAGAAGTTGATCCCATTTACAATAGCATTGAAAACAATAAAATACTTAGGCATAAATTTAACTAAGGAGATGAAATATCCTTACTCTGAAAACTACAAGACATTGATGAAAGAAATAGGAAACACAAATAAATGGAAAGAAAGGTATCCTGTGTCATGAATTGGAAGAATTAACACTGTTAAATGTCAGTACTACCAAAAACATCGATAGAGTCAATGCAATCCTTATGAAGATTCTAGTGACATTCTTTTATAGAAAAAGAAGTAAAAACTTCTAAAATCTATATGGAACCACAAAGACCTCAAATGGCCAAAAAAATCTTGACAAGGAACAAAACAAGAAGCATCACATTCTCTGATTTCAAACTCTACTATGAAACTATAGTCATCAAAAGAGTATGGCACAGGCATAAAAACATTCAAACTGACTAAGGGAATAGAAAAAAAAAAAAAAGAAATAAACCTGAGTGTAAATGGTCAAGTAATATTTGACAAGAGAGCCAAAAATACTCAATGGAGAGAAAGACAGTCCTTTCAGTAAATGGTGCTGGGAAGACTGTATATTCACATGTGAAAGAAAGATTAGGCCCATATCTTTCACCACTCACAAAAATTAACTCAAAATGGATTGAAGACTTAAATGTAATACCTGAGACTATAGAATTCCTAGCAGAAAAATATGAAGGCTCCTTAGAAGAGTTTTGGTAATGATTTTTTGGATGTGAGACCTGAAGCGCAAGCAACAAAATTGAAAATAAACAGTGGTGCTACTTCAAACTGAAAAGCTTCTACGCAGAAAATACACCGTCAGTAAAATGAGAAGATGGCCTATGGAATGGGAAAAATATTTGTATACCATATATCTGATAAGGGGTTGCTATTCATAATATATTTAAAAAAAAAACTTGTATAACTCAATAGCGAAAACAACAAATAACCCAGTTTTAACAAATGGGCAAAGGACTGAGTAGACATTTCTCCAAAGAAGATGCATGAAAAGCCAACAGGTATATGAAAAGATGCTCCATATCAGCTGTCATTAGGGAGATGCAAATTAAAACCACAGTGAGCTCTCATGACTGTTTGAATGATCATCACCAAAAGGACAAGAGCTAACAAGTGCTGGTGTGGATGTGAAGAAAAGGGAACCCTTTTGACTGTGGGATTGTAAATTGGTGCAGCCACGGTGGAAAACAGGATGAAGGCTACTCAAAAAGTTAAAAATAGAACTACCATATGTTCCATCAATTCCACTTTTGGGACTCTATCCAAAGGAAACAAAAACACTAGTTTGACAAAATATCTGCACGTCCATGTTCTTCTTATTTCTTTTTCTTTTCTTTTTGTTGTATCTACATGAGAAGATAGGTATAAGTTGAATCTGTTGTGGTCATCATTTCGCAATGGAGGTAAATGAAACCATCATGCTGTCTGCCTTAAACTTAAAAAGTAACACATATCAATTATTTTTCAATAAAACTGGACAAAAAATAAATATTTTGTTTAAACATGAACCTAGGTCTGATCTAGCCTCTAGGTTTAAAAAAATTTTTTTTTTCTTTTTCAAATTTTTTATTTATTTTTGGGACAGAGAGAGACAGAGCATGAACGGGGGAGGGGCAGAGAGAGAGGGAGACACAGAATCGGAAACAGGCTCCAGGCTCTGAGCCATCAGCCCAGAGCCCGACGCCGGGCTCGAACTCACGGACCGCGAGATCGTGACCTGGCTGAAGTCGGACGCTTAACCGACTGCGCCACCCAGGCGCCCCTAGCCTCTAGGTTTAAATGTCAGAGGACAAAGAAGCCTATCAACCAATTGCAATAAAAAGGCCAATATGTAAAATAGCTACACACACACCCCCACACCCACACCCGAGACAGGTAGGGAAATTCAAACACCAATGGGCTATATGATGATGTTAATATATTGTTAGTAATTGTTAAGTGAAATATGGTATTGTGAGTACGTCTTCAAATAGTATCCTTTTATACTGAATTTTCACATGTGAAAGTATATGCTGTCTGGGATTTGCTTCAAAATAATCTAAGAAAGGAAAGGGGAAGTGGCTAGGGTATAAAACAAAATTGGTTAAGCGTTGATAATTATTAAAGCTGTGTGATGGGCTTTTATATTATTTATATAATATATTTACATTTATATAATATATTGATATTATTATGAGGGACAATTATATTATTTTGTCTATATGTATGATATTTTTCCATAAAAAAGTATTTTAAAAGATAAGCAGAAGAATATACTTTGCGGTTCATAAATTTTAGTTCCTTATCTGGAAGACTTTTTGATATTTCCTGTATTTTATTTAAGGTTTTCTGCCTTATTGGCGTTCCTTTGTATTTGTCCATTGTAAGTTAATATCTTTGCTTTTGACTATTCCCCTGATTTCCAAGGTTGTATAGGTTTTATTTCATCTAAAGAAAAAGCCATCCTCTTAAACTTGGGATTACTTCTCCTAGTTCTTGACATAGCCTGTTTATCAGTACTGCCAAATAATTCTAACTTATGCTAAGAAAGCAATGTCTCGATTCCAAGTCTGAATTCAAATTTCTTTCTCGTTCATGATGGAGGACACAGCAACCCTACTGGGGTTAGCCTGGTAATTTAGATGACATGATGTAGCTATTGCTTTATGGTATACATACTATCATATAATTGTAAATAATTAGAAATTGATAAACGCCACCATACAAAAAATAGGATTCTCATTTTTATTACACTAATTGACCTATAAGTCATTTTATAATCTTTAATCAATTAAAGTGGAAGTGTAATTGTAGAACATTTCGAGCCTACAGAACATGGGGGAGCTGCCAGAAATGAAGAAGCAGTAAAACTATATTTTAGGTTTATAAAAATATTAAAATTGTTCAAATTGCACTTCAGTCCATTATGGAGACAACAACTACTCATGTATAATTGGAAACATCTGAATTTTTATTTTATGTTTCTCTCTTAATTTCACTGAAATTATTCGTAAGGAAGTATCACCTAGCTCTTTAAAAGACAATATTTTCTTAAGACTTCTAAATTCTTTGCTCAATCTCTATCAAATACTACCGGTTTGTGTAACTACTGTGCTAATTATTATTGTAGTCACAACAACTGTCCCTTACTAAGTCTTGACCATGTTGCAAGCACTTTATGTACGTTCATTAAATTTTTAATATTCAAAACAACCTTGTAGAGAGAGTAATTAATATGTCTGAGTTTTTCATCTTAAATGAAGAGCTACGTTTCAAGCTGAGATCTGAGTCCCTAGAACCCACATTGTTTTTTCCAGCATAGAGCACTATGTGAAATTATTAAAGCCATGTGTCCGAAACCTATTGTAATTGTGGAGACACCACCCTTCCGGCCTAATATCAAATGCATCTTTTTTCACTCCAAGAGAGCATCATGCACTTCCATATTGCGGGCAAGCAAGGGGCAGAGGATAGAGAAATAGAAATGATACCAGCTCTTTGGAATGCACATTCCACTGAAAATGTTAAGATGATATTCTCAGTAAAAAAGGATCAGTTTGAGGTGACCTAGTATGTGATTTCCAAATACAGGAAGGCTAAATTAATCTGATTCCAGAAAATGTAACATAGGAGAAAAAGAAAGTCAAGAATAATGCATCATCAAAATGCTAGAAAAAAATGTATTACAGATAGATGTTGTTTACTATGAGGTTAAGAGCTTCTTCGTTTATATAATACGTCTTTGAACACTGCTTTCTTACAGCATCATACCTTTAACATTTTGTTATATAGATTCACTCACATAAAATATATTTGGAGGGTTATATAGTCAGATTTATCCCCTTATTTACAGTGATATCCCATGAAAAGATCCTTGGATGTGAAATTCTGTCCAAGAATTAAAATTTGGATCTCATTCCCTTCTCCAAGAAAATGATTATAGTGAGTTCTGCCATTTCTCTTAAAAATCACAAATTTTCCATAATCACAATTCAGGTGCGTTGCAACTCTCCAGGGCAAACTTACATATTTAGCCACTGTTAATTCTACAAAGAGTCATGCAGGCCTTGTCACTGAGTGGCTGCACATTGCACTCTCACATCCCCTACTCAGTTCATATGGAATTTGTGAAACCTCACTTCTTTATAGGTTTTGTGTTCATTCTAGGTTCCAGGTCACACGAGCTGTTCTCTCCGCCTGAAGCTCACTTCCCGGACTAACTCCTCCCATCCTTCAGGACTCCGCTTAGACCTCACTTTTTCCATTTGTTTCTAACACATACAGGGATTTCTAATCAACAGTGTGAACCTTCCAGTATGGCAAGGGTTGGGTCTTCACCTTGGTACTTGATTAATTCTCTCTCCTCTGGGGCATGGGAGTTAATGTTTCTACTTTATAAGTTTGCTGAAACAAAATTCCAACTATTTGTCAGCAAAACACAAGGGAAAGTTGTTGGATTTATTTTTTTTTAATTTTTTTTTTAACATTTATTTATTTTTGAGACAGAGAGAGACAGAGCATTAACAGGGGAGGGGCAGAGAGAGAGGGAGACACAGAATCGGAAGCAGACTCCAGGCTCTGAGCCATCAGCACAGAGCCCGACGCGGGGCTTGAACTCACAGCCTGTGAGATCATGACCTGAGCCGAAGCCGGACGCTCAACCGACTGAGCCACCCAGGTGCCCCTAAAGTTGTTGGATTTAAATGGGGGTTGAGTGATTGTGAAAACAGGAAAACTCTGCATTAAAAAAACATAATATTGCAGCTCTCGGTTAAGTAGACAACTACAAGTCACCGTGCACACTCTTTTTCCCATCACCATTGGACAGTACAGTGGGACTGACATCTAATCTCCATGGAGCCTCTAAGGAAAGGGAAATCAGAGACTTGGCCTCTGCTGCCGATGTGACATTATTAGTGACAATCCCAACCCCAGCTCGTCCAACCTGTTCATTTGAGGCAGTCAATTTTACTTTCTCTGCAGAACTTTAAGGCTTCCATTCAAAATGACTCTTGGCTGTCGCTCATTGGATATCTACATGTAATACAATGGCTGGGCCAGTTGTCAGTAACGAAGATGGTGAAGTCAGCTATTTTCTTGACTTCAAATATCTGGAAGTCTGGTAGTAGCAGCCACAGTTATGTCCCAGGTTAAAACTCTGCTAGGAGTAAGGAGTTTGTAATGAGGTGACGAAACATCCAAAAGTCGGCAGATATTGTGGAAACGATAAATATCTGTTCACTTCACTTTATCAAGGACAACCTCTGATTATCTCTTCAGGATAAGAGCCAGCTCTATTTCTCTTGTTCCAAAAGCCTGCTTAGAAAAAATAGCCCATGGGTATGCTATCTTAGGTGTTTGATGTGGAAAATGCCTAACCTGTGTTTTTGTGTGCATGTACGTGTGCTTTAAGCATTCAAAGCATGCCTTGAATAACACTGCATGCACATCCAAACTTGGGTGGCATACCCCCTTGATATGATCTTATCGCATTTTGTATCATCATAGCACTTACCGTACTGCACTGACTTGCTAATTTAAACTCTACGAAGACAGGAAAAATATTACTGTTCATTTTTGTGTCTGCAGTGCCTAAGACAGCCCCAGACACAGAGCAAGCACTCGATAAATATTATGAGTGAATGTCATATCAATTACAAAAGATAGAATAGATTATGGGTATACTTTTCACCACTGTCAACCTATTCATACCGACTCTTCACGTATATTTTTGTGTATCCCAAATATCATTAGTGCAATCAAAGGCACAATTTAAAAGTTATAGGATTCCCACTCTCACGATAAAGCCAAGGCCCAGCTAACCTTACTGCTCTGTTTAGCTATCAACAAAATACACAAGAAGACGAGAGAAGCCCAAGAACACTTTGCAAGATACTCAACAATACATTTCTGCATTTTCAGGTGGTTGAAAACAGCAGCACAAAAGATACTTTTTCAATTAATTTTAAATGAAAAGACAAGCTGAACAGAGAATTCCATAGCAGAGACCGTAGTCAGAATGTCCTGGCACCAAGTGTCTCAAGATTCAATCAAGGGCAGAATAAATGCCCTGCTGAGTCATAACTCAGTGACACATCATATTGCATTTTTCCTCCAAGAACATTTTTGAATAGAATGTTACTGTACAGGGTCCAATTTTAGAAGTAAAAGATTGAAAGGTCATTCAGTCCTTTCTGAAGTGACCTGAAAGTTTTCTCTTTATAATACAACATATAGTATTTTCTCCAGTTTAGGTTTTAAATATTAAACGTTTTGCTCAAATTTTCTTGGGAGCTAATTTCCATGAATTTGGCTTTCCATTCGTCTTAGAGTAAACAGTCCAAGAACTTAGTGTTTCACACCCTACACGACCTGCCCCTCCCCCTCATTACATCCCTAAGCTCTTCTAGTGCCCTATGCCTTGATCATCCTTTTCTAGCCTCTTTGTTCTTCCTTGTACATGCCAGGCCTGCTCTCACTTCCAGGCCTTTGCCCTGGCTGTTCCCTCCACCTGGAGCACTGTTCCCATTGATATCAACATGGAGTCACCACTCTCTTGCCAGCTTCAGACCTTTGCTATAATGTTATCTCTCAGTGAGGCCTTTCTTCTCTACCTTTTTTGAAACCTTGCCCCAGCACCCCTTATGTCTCTTATTCAGATATATATCTTCCATTGTACATACGACTTTCTAACATAGCATGCAAATTACTATTATCTTTAGGACTACCACTATTACCTCTCCATTGGAGTGTGAGCTTCTTGAGGGAAGATAATTGTTTTCCTCTCTCTAGCACCGAGAACAATCAGTGCCTACTATGTGTCAGGTAATAGGTATTGAACACATAAATGCAATAGCTATGTATTAAAAATAAAGTGTGCAGTTTGCGAAAAGATTTAAAAGGGGCAAAAACTTATTATGTCCTCCTCAATTTAAAAAGGCAGAATTTAATATGCAGCTTGATTAGGATTATGTAAAAAGAGATTGTAAAAGCAACCAAACACAATCCCACGCGTGGTGAGAAGAAGAAGGAGAAGGAGAAGGGGGAGGATATATACCTAGTAAAACTCATAAAAATTGAAATTATATGACAAAACCATGAGTAATTTTCCCTTCCTTGTAATTTCCTAAAACATCTAAATTTTTTCTAAAAAAATATTTTAGTCTTTAAAAAATGAGAGAAAAGCTAACTAAATATATAAAATAGCTTTACATAATCTCTCTGAAGAAGGCAGACATTTTCAAATAGTTTCTCTGACCAATCCCAAAAGAGAATCTAAATTTAGGAAATTTTTAAAAATCTGTCTTGAGACTCTTTAGTAAGGTGGAATTGGGTCACTTAACTTCAGAGTCCTTTGCCTGAAAACCCACTTAGAGAATATCAACAACTTCAGTGCTTCCCTTAGTTCTAATCCTGGGTGGTTTTATTTTGTTCTCCTTTGCCTTCTGTTCATTTTAGCAGGAAGGCTTAATTAGACTGAAGGGGTTATTTTAACCCCATTTAGTTTTAGGAAAACCTGGCTGTTTTCGGGAAAGAGAGTTTCAAAATAAATAGAACCAACTCTGTTCCTTGCAACATCAAACTACATTCTGGAAAAGCAAGCGCTACCTAATTTAATAGCAGAACAGTTTCTAATAAGCAAACGCCTTTGACATCAGTGACAGTAAAGTGTTGCTGTATTACAGCAAATTCGTCACTATGTCTCACAAGCACTTCACATGAACTTGGATTCTTATTTTTTATCCAAAAAAAATTTGACAAATAAAATAATAAGGAAGAGTGTAAACAAAAAAAACCCTCCTATCCCACCCCTTTCAAACTAAAATCACACCTTCCAAACAGATACCCCTTTAAATTCAATGAATCCATTATCTGTTTGGATTATCTACTTGATTCACACATATTATCTTCCTCCTTTCTCTCTTTGCTCGTATGTGTATTTAAATTTTGTTTGAATCCACGGGGCGCCTGGGTGGCGCAGTCGGTTAAGCGTCCGACTTCAGCCAGGTCACGATCTCGCGGTCCGTGAGTTCGAGCGCCGCGTCGGGCTCTGGGCTCTGGGCTCTGGGCTCATGGCTCAGAGCCTGGAGCCTGTTTCCGATTCTGTGTCTCCCTCTCTCTCAGCCCCTCCCCCGTTCATGCTCTGTCTCTCTCTGTCCCAAAATAAAATAAAAAAAAAACGTTGAAAAAAAAAAATTAAAAAAAAAAAAATTTTTGTTTGAATCTTATATTGGCTAAACATCTAAATTTAGCTAAAATGTTTCAACCTGCATTTCTTGTTGTATACACTTTCAGAAATACCTACATATTTTTATGAAAAATTCCAAGATCTTCATTATTTTTTACTTTTTGCTCAAATAAAAAATAAGTGTATTTGAATACTGCTTACTTCTTTCCTATTATATTCTTCAATTTTAATTGCACCTTCCTTTTTAAGAATATAATTATTTTTAAAGCAATTGGTTAAATTTATTTAAGTTTACTTAATAGTTCTCTCTCTCTCTCTCTCTCTCTCTCTCTTTCTCTCTTTCTCTCTCTACCCCCAGTTATTTTTGTCTGAAGTTTTTCAGTTGACTACACATTGCTTCTTGTCTGGGGTCCTCAAGACAGAATCTGATCTGTGTTGGAAGTATATTACTCCCATCCTTCAGAGTAATTACAAATATTCCAAATCCAGATACGTGAGCTAAGGGCAAGGCTTGACCCAGGTCTCAGATGCAGGGTTGAGTCTCCATCTCCCTTTCCTTAGATATCCGTTTTAATTAATACAGCCCTTAGTCTCAGTCAGTGATCCGTTATAGCTCCAGTCAGCATACTCTCCAGGTTAGGGATGTCCTCTTCCAGTCCCTGATCTCAAGTATGTCCAAGTACCTTGAAGAGAAAAATGGTAGAAATCCATTTTCTTAATGAGCTACTAATGCTGTAACAAATTACCAGAAACTAAGTGCTGTAAAACGACACAAGTTTATTATGTCATAATTCTTGTATTAAAAAGTCTAAAAGGGGGTCTTTGCTAAAACCAAGGTGTCAGCAGGTCTGGGTTCTGTTGGGAGGCTCTAATGGAGAATTTAGTTCCCTGACCCTTCCTGCCTCTGAAAGCCACCCCAATTCCTTGGCCCTTATATCCTTCTTCAATAGGCAACAGTAAAGCCTCTTTAAAATTTTCCTTCTGACTCTAACCCTCCTGCTTGCCTCTTATAAGGGAATCCCTTTGTATTCACACTGGGACCATGAGCTAATCCAGGATAATCATCCTATCTCAATATTCTTAGCTTAATCACATTTGCAAATTATATTTCGTTATGGAAGGTTACATATTCATAGATTCTGGGGATTAAAATATGGACCTCTTTGGGGGGATTTATTATTCTGCCTGTTCAGGAAAGAAGTGATTGTAGCAATTTGGTGATGAGATCACTCTCACTATTGGTGCGATCCAAGGAGATTAGACTTTTCCAGGAGGTTATTGAGAGCAGATCATGGAATCATATTGTCAAGAATTGCTATACGATTTGAAGAGAAGGAGCTATTTCAAAACATGAATTTGTACTGCTTTGGTGTGAAGTCTGATGCGGCACTTCCAAAAATAACACTTTGTTTCCCACTTTGTCTGATAAAGACATTATCTCCTCTTTCTCTGCTTTTTCTCTTACTTTCCGTATCCTACCTTCTTTCGATTGCTCTTCCATTTTTATCTTGTTAATGTTCTTAACATTAACACTCTGTTCTGCTAGTAAAGCTGTCTTCCAAATTCTGGCCACATATTGACTCTACAAATTGGAAAACACTATTCAGCATTACATTATTATGACTATGTAAAGGTTTTGCACTGCTGAACCAGTTAGTATTCTAGAAATATAAACTTTTATCTCTCGCTCAACTGTTGTGACCTCTGGATGACTTGATAGAAAATGTTCCTAGCTTTGACAACAGCAGAGATGGATCCATTTTTTTATGCGACACTTACGGATTACATGATCATATCTTTAGTTGTCTCATATTTTGGCCATGATTTTCTTGAAAATATTTTCTTCCTAGAGTTTATTTCCCATTTAAAAAATTATTATTTGTTTTTTTTATAGACACAGTTTTTTCAGGTTCTTAATAAAACCATCTCATTATTTGAGTATCTCTCTTTCCGTGAAAGCTTGTCTCAGAGCCTTCTGTCCTCTGGCTCCAGTCTTGACTGGTTGTTAGTAGAATTGCGTATGGTTGTCACTCTCCCTTTTCTGCCCAATTGAGTTAAACTACATATTCCTGGGTTGATCCCATTTCTTCCTCATTCTTAGAAGCTATCCTTGCTTTTCTGCAATATACCTTTAAGTAACATCCTTTGGAAAGTCTGCAGGCGAAGAAAACTTTCTAAATTCTTGCATGTACAAAAGGGTCTTTTTAATTGGTTGTAGAACTATATCTTGAATATATACGTACACATATAATTTTTTTTCCAGAAAATTTAGAACTTGCAGTATTCTAGAATCCACTTAGGTAGTTCATATTTCTTCTGTTTTGCCTTCTGGAAAATTTTGGGATTTCAAAGTTATATGATCATATGTGGACTGGGTTTTTAAAATTCATTTCACAGGACAGTCAGGTACACTTTTAATCAGAAAATTTATCTTTTACCACCTTTGGAAAATTATCTTCTATTTTATCTTTGATAATTTCCCTCTGCCTACTTTTACTATTCTCTCTTTTTTATTTTTTAAATAAACACTTATTAGTGGATGTTGGACCTCCTGGGTTGCTGACTGCTTTCTTATTCACTTTCCATAATTTTTGTCTCTTTGTCTTTATATTTCTCTTTGGGAATACCTTTTTGTTTGTTTGTTTGATTGTTTGTTTGTTTGTTTGTTGTTGTAGTTGGTGGTGGTGGTGGTTCTTTTCAAGTGAGACAAAACTGACATGCAACACTATATTAGTCTCAGGTGTAAAATAGAATGATTTGATATTTGTATATGTTGCAAAACATTCACCACAGTAAGTCTAGTTAGCATCCATCACCATCCGTACAGAATTTTTTTCTTGTGATTAGAGCTTTCAAGATCTACTCTCTTAGCAACTTTCAAATATGCAATACTGTATTATTAACTATAGTCATTATACATTACATGCTGTACATTATATTCCCATGAGTTATTTATTTTATAACCCAAAATTTGTACTTTTTGAGTCCCTTCACCTATTTTGCCAACTCTGCACTCCCCACCCCTTTGACAGCCACATATCCGTTCTCTGTATCAGTGAGGGTTTTTGTCTTTCTCTTTTAAAGATTCCACATATAAATGAGATCTCATGATAATTGTCTTTGTCTGACTTATTTCACTTAGCATAATACACTCAAGGTCCATCCATATAACTGCAAATGTCAAAAATCTCATCCTTTTTCAGGGCTGAATAATACTCTAGTGTGTGCGTGTGTGCATGTATGGGTGTGTGTGTACATAAAATTTTCTTTATACATCCATTTGTTGATGGACGCTTAGGTTGTCTCCGCATTTGAATAGCAACCCATCAGTGTATCAGAAACTCTTTGTTGTTCCCTGGATAATTTATTTCTTTCTGTATTCACTTTTCAGTTTCTTTATCTCATTCTCTTTGCTGTTACTAGTATCTATCTTCCTAGTGATACCTTACAGTTAAGATTGAAGAAATTGGTAGCTAGTAGGGGTTACCTGTGACATAGACCCATAGGATCGTATTTCTGTTGGTATCGCCTCTGAGGAAACATTCCAACTTTTTAACAAACTTATGAAAAGTAAATTTGGGATTTTTTGCACTATATTTTTTGAGATGTAATTCCAGCATAGTTAAAATATGGTATTATATTAGTTTCAGGTATAGAGAATAGTGATTCAACAATTCTACGCATTTGAGGAGGGCACTTGTTGGGATGAGCACTGGGTGTTATATGTAAGTGGTGAATCACGGGAAGCTACTCCTGAAGCCAAGTTATGTTAGCTAACTTGATAATAAATTAAAAAAAATTAAAAACAAAAAAATTATGAGCATTTCTCAGTGCTCATCATGACAAACTCCTTAATCCCCATCACCCATTTCACCCATTCTCCCATCCACCTCCTCTCTGGCAATCATCAGTTTGTTCTCTACAGTTAAGAGTCTGTTTCTTGGTTTGTCTCTCATTTTTTTTTCCTTCGTTCATTTGTTGTGTTTCTTGAATTCCACATATGCATGAAATCATAGTGTATTTGGTTTTCTCTGACTGACTTATTTCACCTATACTCTCGAGTTCCACCCATGTTGTTGCAAATGGCCAGATTTTATTCCTTTTTATGGCTGAATAATATTCCATTACATGTATATCACATCTTCCTTATCCATTCATCTATGAATGGACACTTAGGTTGCTTGCATAGTTGTCTATTGTAAATAATGCTGCAATAAACATGGGGTTGCATGTATCCCTCTGAATTAATGTGTTTGTATTTTTATGGGGTACTAGTGTGATTACTGAATCATTGGGTAGTTCTATACTTAACTGTTTTCAAAATTTCTATACTGTTTCCCAGAGTGGCTGCACCTTTTTGCATTCCCAATAATGCACGGAATTTCCTTTTTCTCCACATCCTCACCAATACTTGTTTCTTGTGTTTTTGATTTTAGCCATTCTGATGGGTGTGGGATAATATCTTGTGGTGGTTTTGATTTGCATGAAGAGCAAATTTTGAAAGAATATGCAACTGGAGCCCTTTTTGAAAACCCATGGGGTAACCTTTTTTTTCAGACTACTTAGCATGGAAAAAGACTATCTTATTTAATTTAGTTGTGATTAACATATTTCCATTTAATTCAATAGTGAGCTCAGAAGACAGTGACAACAAAGAAAATAGTTACATATATACAAATTTTCAGATAATTTGTGAATTCAGTCATGTCTGCATATATACATATATATGTACACATACAAAATTTCACATATACATATGTAATTGAGCTCACAAATTTTTAAAACACAGCATGACGAACATAGGGAGCTCATTCCATCCATGATAGCACCTTTAAAAAAAAGTAGGCAAAAAATAGACATTTCCAAACCTGTAGGTATCTGATAAAGAAAGAATCCCTTACTCAGACTATATATACCCAGGTACCTTAACTTTCCCTTTCCCTAGTTCTTTCCTAAAGGAAATCCACTATCTAGGGCGGGAATATGTCTGGACCACAGGAATCTGGACATGCTGTCTGCTCAACTTTCCTCCTCAACCACCATTTATAGCCTGTTAGGCTTCCCTCAGGAAACTTCGGTGGCCACTGTGGTCACTGCTATTGCTATTGCTATTGCTATTCCTTCCCAAGCACACCCCGCCCTTTCCCCCTCTTCTATCCCCTGCACTGTTACCTCAGATTAATCCTTTGCCCTTTAGCAATCCCTTCCATTTGTGAATACAGAGAGAAACAATGGCCTCAATTATGGCTCATAAACACTCATGTTACACCTGTAATAAGGAGTGAGGGAGAGCCTCCAATTGTGAGGTGAAATTAGACACATTCACAAGCCGGCCCTGGGCACCGCGAGAGCCCTTGAGTGGTGCCAGGAGTCCCCTTCAGAATTTCCACAACAGTCTCCACCTACACCCTCATCCTCCTCTAATTAAACCTGCTTTCCTTAAGCACCGGCATTTCCAAAACAGTCCTTTTCAATTTTGTTATTTCCCTGTGTTGTTTGATTACTGGTATGAAAACACCCATAATTTTTATAGATTTTCTCTGAACATGTAAAACAATGTTTCAACAACATCGTGTGTTGGGGGAAGGAGGGAGGTTTGCCTGAGCTCCTGATCCCCATTATGATATCGTTGCTGCAGGGAAATACATTCTGGGTTCCACACAAACGACTTACAGATGAACTTCCAGAATATAACCCATCCTGAAGGCGGGGACTGTCTACGTGGTTGAAAAGCACCGCAGCTCCACTATGTCAAGCATTAAAAAGTCTGCAATTTCGCATGGAGATCAATCACATTGTTCTCTGGCCTAAACAGCTTTGCAGCTAGTGGCTGCTAATTTTTGGAAGTTCATTTATTTTCCTTCGCCTGGCATAAATTGTTATTCAAACTGGTCACTGATACCAGGAGGCCAAAGGAATACTAATAAAAATATTGAGAAGCCACTTGGAGAATGTGGAATAGCCAAACTTAAGGACTGTAACAACAAAAAGAAACGTCTATATAAAACATTGGGCAGCTTATGAAATGTCTACAGACGTTTCAAAAATCAGGAAGTGAAAGCAACCCTAAGACATCAGAAAAAGCATTTACAAAACAGTAAGACACAATGTCTTATTAATAAAGTTTTCTTGAATGAACTCTGTGAGACATCTTGTTGCCCTTGTTCTCCCGGCCAGTATTTAGACGTATTTCGCCTTTTTAAAAGTGAAAATATTTTTTTTCAGATTTTGTGCCACTAACATAAGTACTCCTACTGACCAACTGATTACATTACAGTAGCAATACCTATTTCAATAATTTTGGATTCATTCTGATCTGGAGGGGGGAGGGGAATAAAAACTGGGAATGATTATTATTTCCACTTGGGCATCATGTTGGAAAATGTCACTTGACTGTGGCTCGGATTACATGTCTTCCGTGAAAAAGAAACGGCCACAGGAGTTACTCTAAATCTATAGTGTGTAGAGTATATGTCAGCACGCAGAGAGACAGGAAAAATTTGTTTCTCTTTCCACATGTGAAAAACAACAACCTTGCTGATTTTTTTTTATTGTTTTATCATGGAAGAAATGACACCCTCTTCCCACCCCCATACACACACATAAAATTATGTTGCTGGCCCCAAAGGTCAATGAACACATTCATGCAGAAAGACACGGATGGCTATTTCTTACCATAATAAGGGCTTGCATATGTTGGCCGGGAGAAATTTGCACAAGGACATATTTTTCTACAGGTAATAGTAAGCAAATTCCTTAGGTTCAAAGGGGAATTCAGTGAAAACACGGTCTAACGGAACAAGGCTGTCTAGCGAGGCTTAGCCAGGTAGTGCTGTTTGTGTTTCATGGCAGACCTATACAATTGCTTTTGCCACCTAGGTGCCCCTCAAATACTGCCACTGGGAGATTAGTTTCCTTTGCTTCAGGTATGAATCCTGCAGAGGGTGATAGATACAATGTGGTGAGGTGTCACTGGATGTGGGAGAGATAAATGTTAATTTGATTGTGACAGAAGGAGGGCATTAATGGATAGCTCTGTCCCTTTGAAGCGTACTCATGTTGCAGAAGGAGTTGAGCAAGTGGAAAACTTTGTTTTCACCTCGTGGAACGGGGTTCCTTATGAAATGTGCTTCTGTGAGGATCCTGTTGGAGTTTTAAATCTGTCTAAATATGAATGAACAGGAGGAGCCAAGTTTCGTTTAATTCTTAAAATGTTTTTCTATACGATATCAAGTTCTACATGCTATTTGGAGGCTTTGGGGGCCTGGCTTTCCGCTCCCTTTGCTTTTAAGGCAGGTAGAGAAATAAATTATTTTGACCTCGCATGTGAGGAAAAGTAAAAAAGGCACAAAAATAAAAAAAAAATTAGAACCCTGGGTTTGCGTACTCTTAGACAGCTACATTAACTTTCTGATCTCCCAATTCCTCACCTGCCAAGGAGAGGTAATAACAGAGCCTTACTTACCTCACTGGGTTTTTGTAAAGATAAAGTAAGATGATTTATATGAAAGCCATTTATAAACTTTTAGCGCTAGTAGAATTAACTGACCTTTCCAAATTGATTGCAAAAAAAAAAAGCTCAAAATAGTTTCTCAGAATTTTTATGTAGGGCAATGTCGAATAAGTGAGTCAAGCATTTTTGCAAATGAATCCTATGAGGAAAATGTGATCTAAACATTATACTCTAATTCCCTTCAAATCCTACTTTGACAATAAAGATAACGTACACATGCCGACCCAGATATTCCCAACCACAAGAAGGAAAAGAAGCAGAAAGACCAGTTTACAAATGCAGATGTGAACGACCTCCCCTACCCCAGCACGGAAATTGTTTGCTTTACAATTAGAGTTTCTCTCCTAGAAACTCATTGCTCCTTACTGGCGTTTTATTTAGTGAGAAGCAGTGAAATGAAGAAGAACGCAACCTAATGTTCACCCTCCCTTCATAGAGTGAATTTTATCTCAAACTGTTGAAAGGAAGGTGAGGAACATGCTTTGTCCTAGTCCCTAAGAGAACAGTGAGCATTCACAAAACTTGTACCTTTCTTCAGATGAATTTAGCCTTGAGCTAGCAAAAGTGATATATTTAGGACTAGAAGGAATGGTGATGAGTTTCAGAAGCAGGGAGAGAAAACGATGACAAATTAATTTCTACACTGACTCAAGACACCTGCATTTGTACTAGATATTCTTGAATTCCAGAGGTATCCTTAAAAAAAAATTCCCTTAACAAGGATCCTGCAAGAGAAGGACGCTAACTTGAAGAACAGAGAGGAAATTAGAGGTGGAGGACAAGCCTGAAATTAGTATCATTTGAAGAGTGGCCCTGGCACCTCCAACATGAATAAAACTAATTAGTTTAACACGGTGGCTCCTCCTGACAGTTTTCTTTTCCTTTTTTGATGTAATCAAGCCCTTTTCCTTCACTGTCCTAATTCATCACAGGCTTCATTAGAACCGCAAAGCACAAGCCGCTGGGACGTCTCTTCTGCGGATCCAGCCCTCTATTCATGACTTCAGTCAGCCTGCAGACGACTCCCCGCACATTTAAGCACCCGGAGCTGGAAAAGAGCGAGAGCTCCTGCTTTATTTGTTCACATTCTGAGCCCTACATGGTTCTCATTCCATTGCAGATGGCCTGAAGCTGTCAGGGATAAATACCGGGGTTAACGAAACCGTTTTGTCACTGGGACTGGACAACAGAAAGACCGAGTCGAAGAGCTTCTTTGTTAGCCTATCACTTAGGCGCCTTTCCTCTGGATTCATGTCTGGCTCATGGGTACACGGGTGAACGCTTTCCCTCTCTCTGTTGGGTTTTGTGTCAGTTGGTGTCGTTTTTCTGGATAGGGAAAATTTCTGTGTCCTGAAGAAACGCTTTCACCTGCGAGTGAGGTAAACACATTGTGCGCTGTTTTGCCAAAAGAGGGCAATGTTGCTGTTCAGAATGTCCTCATTCTGTTCCCTGGGACCTGGTCTCTGGAACGGTAAATAATCGCGCTGTCTCTTCCCTTTCACCACAGACAAGTTTCCACATGTCTCTGCGCTCTGTAGTTAATCAGGACTTTGTAACTATCTGTCCTACCTATTAACTGCATCCACTCCCAAATTGTTTAAAGGTTAACACATTTCACTCCATGCATGACTGGCACACACAGGCCAAGTGCTGTCTCTGAAATTCGAAAGCCTTCCTTTTCATTTGCCAGGAGGGGAAGCAACCTGCTTTAGGAAATACTGCAAAGTATTTTTACCGTGTCCCTATTCTCAAATATTCAATCAGCGCACGACCCAGTCGTGGTCTTCAGAGGTAACCACACTGAGAATAAAAGGGAGAACAAAATACACATTCATTTTCAGTGGATTTACTTCAAAATTAGCCATCGTCTGATTAGTTAAAACATGATTCGAAATTAACACCAGCGTGTTGACAATAATCTTAATAACTGGCACTCAATCTCTTTTGTGGGGCGTGGGGGAGTGGATCTCGCATGCTATGATTTTAAATTATTTAACCCCACTGTGAATTCAAGCTTTTCTATAAGAGTTGTTTTTTTTTTTGGAGACTCTAAATCAGTAACCTTCCTTTTTGGGAATAAGAATGTTGATTTTTTTTTCCCTTGGCAGCTTATTATACTTTAAGAGGTGATTTCCACCTATTTTTCATTCCTTTAAAAAAATGTAATTTAGTTTTTTGTTGTGTTTTTTTTTTCTTTTTTCTGGAAGCACAATTTAGGTTTTCAATGGGAGGTTTGTTTGAACAGCAGAATTCCTGGAATTTTCTTGTCAAAGAAACACTCTCAGTCTATATCAACATGCTTGTTTGTGCTTTTGCTCTCTGAAGAAATTGGCAATGGAGCTGGGCTACCGTAGAACGCTACCGGAGAAAGCTGTTCTTGCCTGTAATAAACCCACCAGTGCCTTTTCTTACAAATGTATGTGTGCCCCTGTGTGCATATACTGGGTACACACACCCGCACTGACACACGCGCTTCCGTCCCTGCCTTTGGTTTCTTAGTCCAGAGTCCTATTTAAAGTTCATTAAAGGGAAGTAATTGTAGACATTTGTCGTGAGCATTAAACATTACTGGTACCATTTCCTAGAAACTGCAACTAGGTATTTTATCAGAACCAACAGTCTGAAAATATGAAAATTGCAGTCACTAAAATTAAAAACACATTAAGAGAAGAAGA